>NC_069505.1:123204602-123264602 GCF_027579735.1 Bombina bombina
CTGCTTTTGTCAACTTCACAGCAGCTGACCATCTTGCCCTGAAGTCACTTAAATCTAATGACAAGGTGATTTTAAAGCAAGCTGATAAGGGCGGTGCTACTGTGATCTTGAACAAAACTGACTATAGGTCTGAGGTTTATCGTCAGTTAAGTGCTGGGAATGTATATAAAAAAATTACTGCTAATCCTCTATCTAAGATTACTAAAGAGATATCTGTCACTGTTAAATTTGCACTCAACAATGGCATCATTGATGATAAAACAGCTAAATTTCTTATTGTTAAAGATCCGATCTCGCCAGTACTATATGTACTGCCCAAAATTCATAAGTCCTTGACTGCTCCACCTGGGCGACCGATTGTGGCTGGAACTAACTCTGTGTTCTCAGGGATATCCATCTTTTTGGATAAACTTTTGAGACCCCTGGTGGAGCAGTCAAGTACTTTCATTAAGGATACTAATGATTTTTTGGTCAAATTGAACAACTTGCAACTCCAGACTGATAAATTCATTCTTTTCAGTCTGGATGTGACAAGTTTATATACCTCAATCACCCATGAGAGCGGACTGGGAGCTGTTAAACATGCGCTTTTTACTTCTGGTTTATATTCCATTTCACAGATTTGGTTTATTCTGCAACTGTTGGAAATTATACTTTTTAACAATTATTTTTTATTTGAAGACTTTTTTTACCTTCAGTTGCAGGGTACAGCCATGGGCTCCAACGTTGCCCCTAACTATGCAAACATTTTTATGAATCTTTTTGAAGAAAAATTTGTTTTTGAAAATTATTTATTTCGTCAGTGTGGCGCCACCTGGTGGCGCTACATTGATGATATTTTTGGCATATGGTTGGGCAGCGTTGGAGCCCTTGAACTTTTTGTTAGGGAGTTAAATGATTCGACAAACAGTATTAAGTTTACACTTACTTATAGCGAAATTTCAATTGATTTTTTGGATGTGACTGTTTTGAAGGATGGGTGCAATTTCAAGACTGATATTTTCAGCAAGGAAACTGATAGGAATAACCTGCTATTATATAGCAGTGCACATCATCCTTCACTAGTCAGATCATTGCCAAAAAGTCAATTGCTTAGAGTTAAGCGCATAGTTGCAGAGGAATCGTTAGTACCCTTGCGACTTTCAGAAATGGGTGACAAATTTGTGCAACGCGGGTACCCCAGAGATCTTATTGTTGACACCATCAATCAGGTGTCCCAATTGGATCGAAAATCATTGTTAAAACCTGGGTTGTCTTCTAAAAAGATTCAAAGAGAATGATTTTTGTATCTGAATTTTCCAGACAAAGTGATCAGGTTTGGAAAATTATCAGAAAACATTGGGGTATCCTGAAAGATTGCAATTCGGAGGTTGTTGAATTTGACCAAATGCCTATGCCAGCATATAAGCGTAGTAAGAGCTTGAGGGACTCTTTGATTAAAGCTGACATTGGCCCTGGTAGAATACTATCTCAGCGGTTTATCACCAAAAAGAATTTGGGCTGTTTTTCCTGTTTAGGGTGCAGCAATTGCAATTCTATAATAAAGAGTCCCTATTTTTTACACCCACATAGTGGTTATAAATTTCATTATAGGGACTACTTTACTTGCAATAGCAATTATGTTATTTACATGATCAAATGCCCATGTGGGAAAGCCTACATTGGCGAGTCCTCTAGGAGGGTACGGGATCGGATCACTGAACACAAGAGCAACATCAGGTGTAAGGTATTCACTGCACCAGTAGCTTATCATTTTTTGGCTATGGGACATCCTATTAGCCAACTTAGGTTCCAGGTAATCGAACAAATTAGGACCCCCCGTAGAGGTGGCAATAGGGATATCCTTTTGAAACAACGTGAATCCTATTGGATTTTTAAGTTGGATACCCTGGAGCCTAGGGGGCTCAATAGAGAGATAGACTGGTCTGTGTTCTACTGATCTGGTGTTGCTCTTGTGCTCTTATATTTTGCAATATTGGTTTTAAATCATGGAGCCTAATATTGTTTAAATAAGTTCTAATAAATAAATTGCAGTGTTTATTGTTTATGTAGATGTGGTTCTGGTATAGGGGCTTCATAGCTGTTTTTGTTTTTAATTTTTGTACATGGTCTACCTATCTTTCCACCAGCAGATGGTGCTGTTGCATTTATAGAATGTGGAATACAAGATTGTAAGGGTTAAAATCCCAAGGTGAGCTATTTAAACAGGTGTACCTGTACTATCACTTACCACATGATTAAGGGGCATAGCTCCCCGAAACGTCGTGGCTGTTTGACTCTGCACTTTCTAAAATAAAGCACTGAAACTTTGGCATTTTGGAGAGCTTCATTTTTACATTTTTTTACTATTGTTGGGGAGTTTTGTAGTGGCTCCTTGAAGCTCTGACCTGTGAGTATTGCTGCTGGATGTATTGCACTATTATTTCATCTTATTCTTTATAGCAGTGTCTATTACATGCAGTTATATGAAAATGAGTGTATACTGTCCCTTTAAATGGACATGGAACCTAACTTTTTTCTTTTATGTTTATAATAGAACATACAAAGGTAAACAACTTTCCAATTTTTTTAACTATTATCAAATTTTATTGATTCTCTTTGTATCATGCTGAAAACCAGGAAGTTAATCTCAGGAGTGTGCAGATGTTTGCAACACTATATGGCAGCATTTTTACAAGAATGTTCTACATTTACAAGAACTCTATATGGCAGCAGTTTCTCCTGTCTGTCATGTAGTGCTCCAGACACGAGAAGGCTGCCTACCCACACATCTCTTCAACAAATAATACCATAAAAACAAAGCAAAATTGATAACAGAAGTATATTAGACACATTTTAAAATTGTTTGTGCTGTCTAAAGCACTAAATAAACCTTTGGGGTTTCAATTTCACCTTTAAACAGACACAGTGTAATAATAAAATGGTCTAAAACTAACTTCTAGTCTAGTTGTACATGACACAACATGCATTTGTCAAGCATATCTGCTTACAATTCAAACTACTCACATATTTGCATACTTATTCAAAAAGAAATGCATCAGGATACCCATCCAGTAATTCATATGAATTAATGTGTATTCCACTCTACAGGAAATTCAGCACTACAAGTGACAATCAAGTAAAGTTTATACTATGCTTAAAAACCACACAATCCTTGTATCTTTTGTCATTTAATCAGTTTTGTTATTTTATTAAAAAGGATGTTAAAGGGACAGTATACCATCATATTTTTATATATAATTGTTGGTTATGTGCAATGAAACAAGTTTGCAATATATTTTCACTTTTTATTTTACCCTTTTTTTTATGCAATTTAGGTCTGAAAATTGAGCAATATCAAATGCTCAGACCCAGAAATGCACCCTGCTGGCTCATCAAGGCTAACTCTGCAACATATATATCCTTAATAGGATTTATCAGATAGCAACAGCAAAACAATGCATTTTTTACTAACTTTATGACCATAACTAGCCTTGTTGTCTGTGGACTAAAGCCCAGATTGGCTACTCCAAATAACGCAAATGTTGTGTGGTGTTTGTATTTTTTAAAAAAAATAATTGTTGTTAACAAGATGTTAATTTGTTTGAAAATGTTAAAGGGGCAGCAAATCTAGAAAATAATGTTATATAATTCTACACATAGTGCAGAATTATATAACATTATCTTAGCCAAACGTTATATAACATAATATTGCCTGTGAAATTTGATTAAAAAAAGAGGTTTTCCGCCCTGAGCGCATCTGGAAGCTGTCTAGTCACAGCCCAGCCTGATTGCGCCATTACACTCAATGCAGCTCGCTCCCGCTATCAGACAGAGCAGGAGCGATCGGGCCAGGGTGTGACTAGACAGCTGCCCAGATGCGCTCAGGGGGAAAACCAGACCCGCTCAGTAGAGCAAGAGCAGCGGTCTGAAAAACCCTCTTTTTTTAATCAAATTTCACCGGCAATATTATGTTATATAACGTTTGGCTAAGATAATGTTATATTATTCTGCACTATGTGCAGAATTATATAACATTATTTTCTAGGTTTACTGCCCCTTTAAGACTTGACTGATAAATTATTCTATAACAGAAAATAAATGTCTTGCAATTACAAGGTGTTTACTGCCCCTTTAAATTACTCCCTTTAAAGGGAGTAATTGCAGGTTACGCTGTTGAAGAATCATTGCCATAATATTTATTGCTGTGTGTGTTGCTGTTTTTACTCTGTTTGCCCCATTATGTACAGCAAAGTTCGCCTGCAAGTAACTGGGGAACTTTAGTTTTGCAATATAAAGCAAATAAGCCATAATGTGACAAGTCCACTTTTAAAAATTAAATACAAAAATAATTGTACACAATACACCTAGAATATGCCTGGAGGAGGTATGAAATATGCAAGCGCATATTGTTTCCTGCAACAATATGTGCTACTGGCAAAGTGTGGCATATGTAATAAGTTCTACCTGTTATGTATGTCTGCTTCAAGTGCTTTTTAACAGTGGGTGTACTGTATATATTTCATGCAAATCTGATAATACACATGCGGCTAGATTACGAGTTTTTGTCGTTAAGGCTTGGGGGCTAACGAGCAATCAGCCAATAGGATTTTTTCTACCTTAATTCCAATTGGCTGATAGAATTCTATCAGCCAATCGGAATTGAAGGGACGCCGTCTTGGATGACGTCACCTAAAGGTACCATCATTTAGTGTTAGTCGTCGGAAGAAGAGGATGCTCCGTGTCGGATGTCTTGAAGATGGACCTGCTCCGCTCCAGATGGATGAAGATAGAAGATGCCGCCTGGATGAAGACTGCTGCCCGTCTAGAGGACCACTTCTTCCCGGATAGGATGAAGAGTTCGGACCGTCTGGAGGACCACTTCTGCCCAGTTGGGTGAAGACATCTCAAGGTAGGGTAATCTTCAAGGGGGTAGTGTTAGGTTTTATTAAGGGGGGATTGGGTGGGTTTTAGAGTAGGGTTGGGTGTGGGTGGTGGGTTGTAATGTTGGGGGGTATTGTCTTTTTTTTTTACAGGTAAATGAGCTGATTACTTTGGGGCAATGCCTCGCAAAAAGCCCTTTTATAGGCTATTTGTAATTTAGTATAGGGTAGGGATTTTTATTATTTTGGGGTGCTTTTTTATTTTATTAGGGGGAATTAGATTAGGTGTAATTAGTTTTAAAAAAAGTTGTAATTATTTTATTTTTTTCTGTAATTTAGTGTTTGTTTTTTCGCAATTTAGTTTATTTAATTTAATTGTAGTTAATTGTAGTTAATTTAGGTAATTTATTTAATGATAGTGTAGTGTTAGGTGTAATTGCAACTTAGGTTAGGATTTATTTTACAGGTATATTTGTATTTATTTTAACTAGAAATTATTTAATAGTTAATAACTATTTAATAACTATTCTACCTAGTTAAAATAAATACAAAGTTGCCTGTAAAATAAACATAAACCCTAAGCTAGCTACAATGTAACTATTAGTTATATTGTAGCTATCTTATGGTTTATTTTATCGGTAAGTATTTAGTTTTAAATAGGAATAATTTAGTTAATTGTAGTAATTTTATTTAGATTATTTTAAATTATATTTAAGTTAGGGGGGTGTTAGGGTTAGACTTAGGTTTAGGGGGTAATACATTTAATATAGTTGCGGCGACGTTGATGGCGGCAGATTAGGGGTTAAAAAATGTAGGTAGGTGTCGGGGATGTTAGGGATGTCAGATTAGGGGTTAATAAAATTTAACTAGTGTTTGCGAGGCGGGAGTGCGGCGGTTTAGGGGTTAATATATTATTGAAGTGGCGGCGATGTCCGGTCGGCAGATTAGGGGGTTAAAAATTGATTTAAGTGTTTGCGATGTGGGGGGGGGGGGGGCTCGGTTTAGGAGTTAATAGGTAGTTTATGGGTGTTAGTGTACTTTTTAGCACATTAGTTAAGAGTTTTATGTTACCGCGTTAGCCCATAAAACTCTTAACTACTGACTTTCAAATGTGGTAGGAGTCTTGACAGGAGAGGGTCTACCGCTCACTTTTTCCAAGACTCGTAATACCGGCATTAGGCAAATCCCATTAAAAAGATAGGATACGCAATTTATGTAAGTGGATTTGCGGTATGCTCAAGTCGCGGAAGAAAAGTGAGCGGTACACCTGTACCTGCCAGACTCGTAATACCAGCGGCGCGTTAAAAAGCAGCGTTGGGACCATCTCAATGCTGCTTTTTAAGGCTAACGCAAGACTCGTAATCTAGGCGTTAATTTTTAATAGGATCAATAATGGTCTATGAGTTCATATCCTGAAAGCTGCAAATATGGAACTAGGTTACTCTGCAGGTATCTGAAGGATAATTACTGCACATGGTCAGCACTGGAATGCAGTGAAAGATAAACTTCAAAATGGCAGCACTAATGACTAGAGGTAGGTGGGAAATAACCAAAATACCATGCTTATAAAATTGTATTTATTGTTTAATGTCCCTTTAATCTTTGAACAACACTTTCTGGATGTTCCCTGCAGTAGTCTAGAAACTTTTAAAGAAGCTTATTGGTGCATATACATGGAATTATTGTAAACTAATAAAATGATCTAATGTATTGAAGCACTTTACTACTGTTTAAATGTAACTACGTGTTTAACTCCCCCCCCCCCCACACACACACACACAAAGTTAAAAAGACATTAAACATTAAATACATTTAAGTATAGTATTTTCGTTCCCACCTTCCACAAGTCATGGATGCTGCCATATTGCAATTTATATTTCACTGCATTCCTTCAGTGATGTGTTTGCACATTTCCAGAAACTCTCCCTCAGATACCTGCAGTGTAACTTACGTATCATAAGTGGCAGCACTCATGATTAGAAGGAGCTGCATGAAATGTATTAGTGTTCAGTCTCCCTTTAAATAACTTTATTGTAAGATAACATTTCTAATACAAATATGTAAGAAATCCATCTATAATGTTGTACTGGTTCTATACAGCCTCATTTTTATTGTTGGCTTATGTTGCTTTAAAAGGACACAGGTCACATGAATCAGAGCAAGAATGGAAAAAAGTGTAATATTCTTTCTCTTAGAAATTTTGTGGCATAAAATGTAAAAATGATTGTAAATATTTTGTAATTTTATTCCATATCTAATTTTGTTGTAATGATAAAAAATTAGAATTTAATTTTCCAACACTTAGATATTTGTAAAAATAAGTTTATCCTGACACTTGACAACATTATTATCTTACCACAATTCTAACAGAATAAAAACAAAAATAACAACACGATGACGCACTAAATTTGGCGTTGGTTATCACCATATAAATATGGCACAGAAAACTCCTATAATATTTATGATGTGGGGAAGCCCTACAAAACTAAGTTGTGTTGATTTTCAGTTCAGCTTATCGATTTTTCAGATTTCTTATTGACTAGTAAAGTTTTTCTTTTTCATAGGAAACTAAAAAAAAAATAAGAAAGAAAAGAAAATACAATTAGTCATACATATAAAATATAATTCAAAGCAGAAGCACTATTTGGTACAAAAGTAGCGAAGCACAGTATGACTTAAATGTAAACCAACAGATGTCACTATTTACCTAATGTCAAATGAAGTGGAATTAACTAAACATAATATCTTCTACATAGTCAAGTCAAACTGTCTTAAGCTCATTTTGTAGAAAACTGATTTATATAATAATCTATTTAATTTGCAGAATTTAAAAGATGGAGTTTAAAAAAAAAAAAAAAAATTAAAAAAAAAAATATTATTTTGTTTAATTAAATTTTGTGTGTGTTTGTTATCTTGCTGGTGGAGACTTGTTCTTTCTATTAACATAGTTATGGGAGTGGTCTTTATCAGCCAATGAGCTTGGTTTGCGCACAAACATACCTTTGCTGTTCGTTTCAATAGGAATTAAATAATATTTAAGTTAAACTTTCCAGGCTAAAATAGTTTATCAGGTTTAATTGCTACTGTTTGGTATGCAGAATAAAACATGCTTTACTGTAATGTCCTTTGTACTATGCCTATTTATATATTTATTTTAACTCTTGCTCAACCAAATCTAATTAGGATATAACTATAATTTCAGAAAATATAATGTATCCAGATTATAACAAATTAAAGGGACAAATACCTTTTAAAATAAAGTATGTTCATTTGCAGCATAAACCTACTGTGGCACTATATGTTTGTGCAGGCAGTCCTTACCGACCAATACAATTGTGGGAGTTGTCCTTATCATCCATGAACCATTAATACTGTGGTATCAGTTGTCTAAAAGCTAATTTCCTGATAGATTAAATATAAATGTAAAATTAAATTATCAAGAAAGAAATAATTAACCAGTTTTATTGATCTGCATGGATGATTAGTGTTGAGAGCTCAGGGCCGCTCACACTACATATTTTGTTTTAATATGATATCTAAAATGACAATGTTCTTTTGTGTATACAAAACAGATGTGCAAATATTCAGGATTCATTTTTAGTTAGTTAAAAGATAATTGAAAATAGCTGTGGTCTGCAGTGTTCATCTGCTTTCCGGTGCTGGATTTATTAGGGATACGTTGTAACACCAAATATGTGTGCAAATCTAGAAATTTGTGTTGTGCAATTTTTTCGGAATAAAGTGTGATATATTGCGTTGTCCTTACAGCAAAAAAGTGTAACCTTTTTTTAGAAAATGTTGGTGAGGTACAGATAAGTAATAAGTAAATTCATAAATAAAAATGGATTTAAAACATTGAAAATGGCATGCCGAGGGCACAAATTCTAATACTTAAAGGGATAATCTAGTCTGATTCAGATAGAGCATGCAATTTTAATCAACTTTCTAATTTACTCCTATTATCAAATTTTCTTTGTTCTATTGCTATCTTTATTTGAATGTAAGCTTAGGAGCCGGACCATTTTTGGCTCAGCACCTGGGTAGTGCTTGCTGATTGGTGTCTAAATGTAGTCAGTGACGTCACCAATCGGCAAGTGCTACCCAGGTGCTGAACCAAAAATGGGGATGGCTCCTAAGCTCATAGTCTTGCTTTTTTAAATAAAGATACCAAGAGAACAAACAAAAATTGATAATAGGAGTAAATTAGAAAGTTGATTAAAATTGCATGCTCTATCGGAATCATGAAAGTTTAATTTTGAGTTGTCTATCCCTTTAAGAGTATTACATAGGGAACCTCACTTAGATGGAACTAAATAATTTAAAATGCAATCTGTATTGTTGTTCCTAAAGAGGCTTTAACTGTTTCTCATTGTTAGGACATTCCATGCCGTCCTAACTGTTTAGCACCGTTAGTACAGCATGGAACGTCCTAGCCATTTGCCTTTCCTGAAGCCATAGCCACTTCCTAAATGGGATCGTGGCTGGAGGGCGTGCTAGCATCATAGGCAATCCCCCTGACCCAATCCCATTATTGAAATCACATGATCTCATGAACTATCGCTTGATTTCAAATTTTACTTTCTTCCGATGTAGTCAAATAAGTCCCAGCAGGAAGGGTTTAAAGGGGCTTCAAACACATCTTGCACACTTATCCCACAAAGCAAAAGGTATATTGTGCTTTTAAAGCCAATTTTCTTTATTCCATATAATGCTGGAAGTGTATCTTGCAAGTTTTTTCTAGTTAAAAAAACAAACAAAAAAACTAACCAAACAAAAACAAAACAATTGAGATAGAATTTGTGGGTAACATGTTAAGTGTGTGCATTTTGTGGTGTGTGCTTACGTAGTGTTTGTGTGCATGCAGGGCCAGCTCAAGATATAGTGCTGCTTTGGTCCAAGAATGAAATGATGCCCCCCCCAGTAGTAGCATTACTGATTACTATATCAACCTACTAGCCCATCCACTGACCTTACTAAGTCTATCTGAATGCAACTAATGCTTATGCACAATGGCGCAATAAGTAAGAAGGTAGTTAGGGAAGAGCTGCACTTCTCCCACCTTAAAGTGTCAGTAAACTTTAAAAATAATGTTATATAATTCTGCACATAGTGCAGAATTATATAACATTATATTAGCCAAGCATTATAAAACATAATGTACCCTATTAATTTTTTACAGACCCGCTCTCTGTACTCTGCTGAGCGGTCTGTTATATTTACTCAGCGCATCGGGCCAGCTGTATAGTCACAGCCCGGCCCGACCGCGCCATAGCACTAAGTGCAGCTCGCTCCTGCTGTCAGACAGAGCAGGAGCGAGCTGCACTTAATCTTACGGCTCGGTCGGCCGGGGCTGTGACTATACAGCTGGCCCGATGCGCTGAGTAAATATAACAGACCCGCTCAGCAGAGTACAGAGAGCGGGTCTGTTAAAACAGCGTTTTTAAAAAAAAATTAATAGGGTACAATTATGTTTCATAATGTTTGGCTAATATAATGTTATATAATTCTGCACTATGTGCAGAATTATATAACATTATTTTTAAGGTTTACTGTCCCTTTAAATGTCGCTCCTGACCAGTTTGGTGTCTTTGTGCATGATGAAGTAATGCTGCTGGGAGCCTGGGACTTCCCCCACAGAGACACAGAAGTGGTCAGGTCTGAAAGTGACTGACTAAGTCACTGAAGTGCTGCCTGCCCCTTGTCAAGTACTGACTGGGTCCATTGGACCCACTTGGTCCCATGGTTGAGCCGTCTCTGTGTGTGTGTGTGGGTGAGTGTGCATGCGTGGCGCATGCATGAGTGTTTGGGCATGTGTGCAAGCAGTGTCTGAACCAGGCCTGACCATTGGGGCAGGGGTGAGAGGGGAATCCGCACAGGACCCCCATGCTTTGGGGGCCCTCGCACTTTCAGGGGTGCGAGTATGAGAAGGTGCAATGTATATCCTGTATTTTGTTTGTGTTATGGTATCAGGAGATGTAATATATACTGTTATTCTTATATATATAAGATTTAATGTTGGGGACAGGGGTTGGCCATGCATGCTGCAGGGCATACAGGGGGAGGAGATAAAGAGCAATGGGCTGTGGGGCCTCGCAAAATTTGTATTGCCTAGCAGGGCCCCTCAAATGCTAAGGTTCCCCTGTCTGTAACACATAATTTAGCAAAACTGATAATGTGTTGCAAGCCAGAGACTTGGGTACTGTTTTTATTGATTTGATGATTTAACACAGAGGAACCATAGAAATACATAAAATATTATTTGAAGAGCAGAAAAAAAAATGCTGTTATGCTTTTTTCATTGGCATATCTGTTCAAGTACACATCTTCCTAATTTCCTCTGATGTTCCTTGCAGAGAATACACTGACAAATGTTTTTTATGCTCTGTATGGGGTAACTCACTTCTGTTTGTAATCTAATTAACCATTTTAAGAATATGGATCTTGTACTCCATTTGGCTGTAATCGGTCTTTCATGAAAGAAAATAAGATTTGATCTAGGCAATCCAGGTGTTCTGATTTTTTTTTGCTGGGAAGGTACATAGCACACAATGATTTATGTAGATATATTTAAATGCTGGTACCAGGCAATCCTTAAAGCTCAGTTCACCCCTGGGCAACAGCATAATATACATTATGAGAAATCCTGCTCTTTAATTGGAAAACGTTCTGTGTTTAACATCCCTTTAAGATCATCCAATAAAATATACACATTTCCAGGAATTTCAGCTAAATTATATTTTATTTTATATTTGCATATTTTACTCTGCAATTCTGCCAATGGCTACTTGAATACATGTAGTTTATTAAATCATACTACTCATACAAGCTGGTTCAAATTAGGACTCAAAAACATACAATAATCTGTTTTGTAAATCAAATTACATTGAATTTACTGAATTACAATTTTAATAAAATTCAGTAAATTATATTACATATAGATTTAGTTTGTTTAAAGATGCAAGGCATATTATCCTGACCTCAAAGGGTCATGAGAATCCTGGTGGCCTTTGGTATATTGATTTATTACTGTATTTTTGGCTACCATTTATTTATTTATTTTTCTTGCCCTTGTGTACAGGACATTGGACATGAAACTTCATTATTTTAATGCAAGGTTTTCACTTGAATGCTTCAGTTCCTCTGACATTGTGGTTTAAATCTTTATACCAAGAAAGATTAATTTAAAAAGTTAATTGATTTTCCAATTTCATTAACTCCTTGATGGCAGACTAGCCTTCACTTGATATGACTCGCTCATCTAATGAGCAGCAATGGACACACATTAACTAACCAATCTCTTCGCATAAATTAACGTTCACTTTCCACAGTTGTGAAATCAGAAATTTGTTCTACAGGCATTTTGGAAAAGAGTGCTGTCATTATGAGATGGCTTTTCCTTTGGGAGTTGATTTGTTCTACCAATTAGTTTGTGTTTGCCTAGAGCATTCTAGGGTGATTTATTACTGTAAAGAACAGAAATACTGATTTATGCAGCCATCCATAGAAATGTAACAGTTGCGCTTGATATGTGTAAGTAATGCATTACAGACCATGGGAAAATAGATCTCTGGTCATTTACGCAAATACAGTTCACAGAGAACTGCAAATACACTTGTAATCAATTGCTTTGTCTAAGTTACATTTGCGTAAGGGGTACAACATTCTTATTTCTACCATGAATAAAAAGCCATGTTTTTGAATTTGCTTGTAAAATAAAATAACAGAGGCAGTTTTACAAGTGCGCTTTTCACCCCCAAATATCAAAGTTGCCAGATAGTAAACAAATGCTTTAACAAAAAAGGTCATTGTCATTTTACATCAGAATGCCACTATAAAGGGCATTGTATTTAAAAATGGTCTATCGCGCATATAAAAGAACAGAATTTACACGTTGACAGTATTTTTGACTTGAAACAAAATGATAAAAAGACGTGACAGTCAAAATTAAACTTTCATGGTTCAGACTGAGCATGAAATTTTAAGTGAATTTGAGTTAAAGTCTCTTATCAAATTTATTATGTTCTATCTGTAATTAAGATAAATATAGATAGCGGCAAATATATAAGTATCAAGATATTTATTTTAAACGTATCGTATAATATCACAAAAATGTAAAGTACAAAACGTAAAAGATGCAAGGTAAAATAAAATCAGAGTAACAACACAAAACGTAATCAATCAAGCTTTATAAATGTCTAGTCGATAAGCCTGCCCAAAGGGCAGTCTAATTTTTGTTTAAGCTACAGATGTAGAAACAACCTAGTATTTTGTAACTCTTCTTTTATATAAATAAGTGGGAAAGCCTGCCCAGAGGGCAGTATTTTGCGGTGATGGAACCACCCTGCCATTTTTGGAAAGGTGTTCTATTGTGGTAACGGAGCCACCCTGCCATTTTCGGAATCCACCTGGATGCAGCTTACGCTGCATCCAGGTGGATTCTTTCACCACCCTGCCATCCAGGTGGATTCTTTCACCACCCCTTTTGCTCTCTCTCCCCGGTTTCTTTTGCTCTCTCTCCCCGGTTTCTTTTGCTCTCTCTCCCCGGTTTCTTTTGCTCTCTCTCCCCGGTTTCTTTTGCTCCTCTCTCCCCCCTCTCTTTTGCTCTCTCTCCCCCCTCTCTTTTGCTCTCTCTCCCCCCTCTCTTTTGCTCTCTCTCCCCCCTCTCTTTTGCTCTCTCTCCCCCCCTCTCTTTTGCTCTCTCTCCCCCCACTCTTTTGCTCTCTCTCCCCCCACTCTTTTGCTCTCTCCCCCCACTCTTTTGCTCTCTCACTCTCCCCCTCTCTTTTGCGCACTCTCCCCTCTCTCCCCTCTCTTTTGCTCTCTCTTCCCCCACTCTTTTGCTCTCTCTCCCCCTCTCTTTTGCGCGCTCTCTCCCCTCTCTTTTGCACTCTCTTTCCCCCTCTCTTTTGCGCTCTCTCTCCCCCTTTCTTTTGCGCTCTCTCTCCCCCTTTCTTTTGCGCTCTCTCTCTCCCCCCTCTCTTTTGCTCTCTCTCCCCTCTTTTGCTCTCTCTCCACCCTCTCTTTTGCTCTCTCTCCTCTCTCTCCCCTCTCTTTTGCTCTCTCTCCAGCTCTCATTTGCCATCTCTCTCTCCCCCTCTCTTTTGCTCTCTCTCCCCCCTCTCTTTTGCTCTCTTTCCCCCTCTATTTTGCACTCTTTCCCCCTCTATTTTGCTCCCCCCCCCTCTTTTGCTCTCTCTCTCTCCCCCTCTTTTGCTCTCTCTCTCTCCCCCTCTCTTTTGCTCTCTCTCCCACCTCTCTTTTGCTCTCTCTCCCCCCCTCTCTTTTGCTCTCTCTCCCCTCTCTGCCCTCTCTTTTGCTCTCTCTCCCCTCTCTTTTGCTCTCTCTCTCTCCCATCTCTTTTGCTCTCTCTCCCCTCTCTTTTGCTCTCTCTCCGGCTCTCATTTGCTATCTCTCTCTCCCCCTCTCTTTTGCTCGCTTTCTCCCCCTCTCTTTTGCACTCTTTCCCCCTCTCTTTTGCTCTCTCCCCCTCTTGTGCACACTCTCTCCAGCTCTCATTTGCTCTCTCTCTCCCCCTCTCTTTTGCTCTCCCCCCCTCTCTTTTGCTCTCTCCCCCTCTCTTTTGCTCTCTCCCCCTCTCTTTTGCTCTCTCCCCCTCTCTTTTGCTCTCTCCCCCTCTCTTTTGCTCTCTCTTCTCCCCCTCTCTTTTGCTCTCTCTCTCTCCCCCTCTCTTTTGCTCTCTCCCCCTCTCTTTTGCTCTCTCTCCCCCTCTCTTTTGCTCTCTCTCCCCCTCTCTTTTGCTCTCTCTCCCCCTCTCTTTTGCTCTCTCTCCCCCCTCTCTTTTGCTCTCTCTCCCCCTCTCATTTGCTCTCTCTCCCCCTCTCATTTGCTGTCTCTCTCCCCTCTCATTTGGACTCTTTCCCCCCTCTATTTTGCGCTCTCTCTCCCCCTCGCTTTTGCTCTCTTCCCCCTCTCTTTTGCTCTCCCTCTACCCCCTCTCTCTTTTGCTCTCTTCCCCCCTCTCTTTTACTCTCCCCTCTCATTTGCTCTCTCTCTCATCTCTATTTTGCTCTCCCTCTCTTTTGCTCTGTCCCCCCTTCACTTTTGCTCTCTCCCCCTTCTCTTTTGCTCTCTCCCCCCTTCTCTTTTGCTCTCTCCCCCCCTTCTCTATTGCTCTCTCCCCCTGTCCTTTTTTTAATTGGGGCACTCCCACTGCCTCCCCTTCCCTGCTGAGCCGCCATTTTTTTTATAGGGCACTCTCATTGCCTCCCCTTCCCTGCTGAGCTGCCCACCCACCACCCGCTCACACCTCCCACCGGCAGCAGCAGAAGATCGTTACAGATGGTGACACACACAATGTCACCGTCTGTAACGATCAGGCATCTGGCCTCATATGGAGGAGGAGCACCGATCGTGCTCCAGCTCCATATGCGGCAGAGGCCTGAAGCTCCAGCTCTCAGCTGTTATG
This sequence comes from Bombina bombina, assembly GCF_027579735.1. Classification (NCBI taxonomy): domain Eukaryota; kingdom Metazoa; phylum Chordata; class Amphibia; order Anura; family Bombinatoridae; genus Bombina; species Bombina bombina. Next base: position 123,219,891 of record NC_069505.1, read on the forward strand.
TCATAGCTGAGAGTTGGAGCTCCTGACGCAGCTGCACACGCATCCAACATTCCTTTGAGGATGCGTGTGCAACTGCCGATGGCGATGGACGCTTACATATATCTCTCTCTCTCTCTCTCTATATATATATATATATATATATATATATATATATATATATATATATATATATATATATAAAAATTAATCTACCGGTGTTGTAACACCTTTTTTTGAGGATCTGATTTCCTAAATATATTAATAAAAATATATATTTAAGCTAAAGTTAAAATTAATGGACTAATTGGGACAGACTATAGTCAAATCTACAAATGTAACAGCCCCTATTTGCTATATATTTATTTAACTATAGTTGAATTTACAACTATTTTTCAAAGAAATTAAACAATTTTTGTTTTAAATAGTATACCTTATTAATAAAGAGTATACTTTATGTTCTTATATATATGTTAATATATCTTATAAGTTAATGTGCTACTTATGTAGCAAATTTTTTAAAACATTTTTTAATATATTTTTTAACTACTTGAGCTTTTAAAAAAGCTTTATAACATTATTGTCCTTTTCTTTAGCTTTCTTTAAAGCTTATGATGTTAAATCTCCTGGGGTTTTTTTGACACCACAAAAAATTTGAAAAAAGCTGGTAAAAATAAAAAACAGGCTTATCTTTTGGTTGGAATAACTAATAATGCTAAAAAGTTAAACTAAATACGATCTTCCGCTATTAAAGTAACTGATCTCTCTCTACATCAACTCTCCTCACAGACTGCTTTTTCCTAACTGCATCAGATAATATTAAACGTTAATATTTTAAATGTCTAAACGGCGCAAGATAGAAGCGTATTTAGCCGCGAGCGACACACGCGATTTGCCGCGAGCGAGGGGCGTGGCTTTCCACAAACATGCAGTGTTTGATTGCCACTGACGGATATGTTAATTTCTATGCCCGTAAAATATTTTCGGAAGTTGCGATCAGCAATTTCTGTAACTCCGCCCACACATAATTTATACTGTATCAATGCATAGTTACTGTATCAATAATGTAGACACTGACCCAGAAAAAATAAGCATTAATAAAAATGTCAGTGTCTGCATTATTGATATAGTCACTATGCATTGTGACTGTATAAAAAATGTTTAGACTGAGCCACCTCCCAAAAATAAACCTAACATTTCTTAACCTATATTTCCGCCTTCCACAAAATTTTGCAATTAAAACTAAAATTAATAACCACTTAACGTCAACCACCCACATCTCAATACACCTAATTACCCTATTAACCCCTAAACCGCAATACCCCCACATCGCAATAAACCTAATTACCCTAATAACCCCTAAACCCGCAAAACCCCCACATCTCAATACACCTAATTACCCTATTAACCCCTTAACCGCAATACCCCCACATCGCAATACACCTAATTACCCTATTAACCCCTAAACCGCAAAACCCCTACATCACAATAAACCTATTTAACCTTAACTAAGTACACTAACCTAACACCCCCTAACCTAACCACCCTTGACCTAACACCCCCTTAAATAAACCCAAATTACCTAAACTAATACATTGTAAAGTTACAAAAAATAAAACAAAACTAAGTTTACAAAAAATAAAAAGGCTAACATTACAGAAAATAAAAAAATCAAATTACCAAATTTAACAAAATTAAACCTAATCCCTATGAAAATAAAAAGACCCCCCAAAATAAAAACACCCCCTACTCTAAGTATAAACTACCAGTAGCCCTTAAAATGGCTTTTTGCAGGGCATTGCCCCAAGATAATCAGCTCTTTTACAAAAAATATACAAAGTCCCACCTAACATTAAACCCCCACCCCCCAAAATAAAAGAACCTAACACTAAAAAACCTAAACTACCCATTGCCCTGAAAAGGGCATTTGTTTGTGCATTGCCCTTAAAAGGGCATTCAGCTCTTTTACTGCCCATCTCCTAATCCCAAATAAAAACAAACCCCCCCAAAAAATACTAAATCTAACCCCCAGGTTGATACTCACGGTTCCTGAAGTCTGGTGGAGAAGGTCCTGTTCAGGCGGTGAAGTCTTCTTCCAATCGCAACCCTCTTCTTCTTCCAGGAACATCCTGCGCAAAGCGGTGCTGAAGACTGAAGACCGCAGAGCTGAAGACTGGCAACCCCTGGAACTGCAGACCGGCAACTGCGGAGCCATGGAGCGTGGAGGAGCCTCTTCGTACAATCTCCACCATACACTGAATAGTGAATTCAATGGCATCCCTTGAATTCCTATTGGCTGATTTGATTAAATCATCCAATAGGATGAGAGCTACTCAAATCCTATTGGCTGTTCAAATGAATTCTTTTGTCCTCGTGCTGCCGACATTCCATTGAGGATGCGTGCGCAACTGCCGATGGCGACGGACATTACAAATGCAATTATAGTATATATATAGAGAAAATAAAGCCTTTAAGTGGAGAGACAAAAATACTGCTTGCCTGGCCAGGTCCGTAATCCTCACTACGCGTTTCAGGGCTCCTCCCCTTCTTCAGGTGTAACTGTTGAAAAGCATACCTAGGTATTCTCAGTTGACACAAAGCACCACTGGTAGCTAGCTGCTGATTGGTAACTGTGCATACATGCCTCTTGTTATTGGCTCACCTGCTGTGTTCAGCTAGCTCCCAGTAGTGCATTGCTGCTCCTCCAACAAAAGATACAAAGATAATGAAGCAAATTTGATAATGTAAATAAATTGAAAAGTTGTTTAAAATTGTATGTTCTACCTGAAGCACACAAGATAAAAAAAATGGGTTTCAGAGAATAGTATTATTGCACTGTTGCTTGTAAATAACACATTAGTGCATTTTCCTTTTGAATTTTTATGTTCCATTCTAAAATTAATTCAATTCAAATTGAAACTTCATAGTAGCTACTGATTTTGTACTTCCTACTAATCTTCACTGGCTCATATGGACACCTGCCTCTGGTTTACTGATAGAGAGAGACACACCTCTAAGTGTGACAAGAAAACATTGATTTATACAGGGGGGGGGGGATGGTTTGCAATGCCCTAATTTGGATAAAATAACAAGCTATTATTACTACAATATCAATTTGTGTATATATGCGTGTGTGTGTGTATATATATATATATACACTGCTCAAAAAAATAAAGGGAACACTTAAACAACACAATGTATCTCCAAGTCAATCACACTTCTGTGAAATCAAACTGTCCACTTAGGAAGCAACACTGAGTGACAATCAATTTCACATGCTGTTGTGCAAATGGGATAGACAACAGGTGGAAATTATAGGCAATTAGCAAGACACCCCCAATAAAGGAGTGGTTCTGCAGGGTGGTGACCACAGACCACTTCTCAGTTCCTATGCTTTCTGGCTGATGTTATGGTCACTTTTGAATGCTGGTGGTGCTTGCAATCTAGTGGTAGCATGAGACGGAGTCTACAAACCCACACAAGCGGCTCAGGTAGTGCAAGCTCATCCAGGATGGCACATCAGTGCGAGCTGTGGCAAGAAGGATTGCTGTGTCTGTCAGCGTAGTGTCCAGAGCATGGAGGCGCTACCAGGAGACAGGCCAGTACATCAGGAGACATGGAGGAGGCCGTAGGAGGGCAACAACCCAGCAGCAGGACCGCTACCTCCGCCTTTGTGCAAGGAGGAACAGGAGGAGCACTGCCAGAGCCCTGCAAAATGACCTCCAGCAGGCCACAAATGTGCATGTGTCTGCTCAAATGGTCAGAAACAGACTCCATGAGGGTTGTATGAGGACCCAACGTCAACAGGTGGGGGTTGTGCTTACAGTCCAACACCGTGCAGGACGTTTGACATTTGCCAGAGAACACCAAGATTGGCAAATTCGCCACTGGCGCCCTGTGCTCTTCACAGATGAAAGCAGGGGCACACTGAGCACATTTGACAGACGTGACAGTCTGGAGACGCCGTGGAGAACGTTCTGCTGCCTGCAACATCCTCCAGCATGGCCAGTTTTGGCAGTGGGTCAGTAATGGTGTGGGGGTGGCATTTCTTTGAGGGGACCGAACAGCCCTCCATGTGCTCGCCAGAGGTAGCCTGACTGCCATTAGGTATCAAGATGAGATCCTCAGACCCCTTGTGAGACCATATGCTGGTGCGGTTGGCCCTGGGTTCCTCCTAATGCAAGACAATGCTAGACCTCATGTGGCTGGAGTGTGTCAGCAGTTCCTGCAAGACGAAGGGATTGATGCTATGGACTGGCCCTCCCGTTCCCCAGACCTGAATCCAATTGAGCACATCTGGGACATCATGTCTCGCACCACAGACTGTCCAGGAGTTGGTGGATGCTTTAGTCCAGGTCTGGGAGGAGATCCCTCAGGAGACCATCCGCCACCTCATCAGGAGCATGCACAGGCGTTGTAGGGAGGTCATACAGGCACGTGGAGGCCACACACACTACTGAGCCTCATTTTGACTCTGTTTTAAGGACATTACATCAAAGTTGGATCTGCCTGTAGTGTGTTTTTTCCACTTTAATTTTGAGTGTGACTCCAAATCCAGACCTCCATGGGTTGACAATTTTGATTTCCATTTTTAAATTTTGTGTGATTTTGTTGTCAGCACATTCAACTATGTAAAGAACAAAGTATTTAATTAGAATATTTTATTCATTCAGATCTAGGATTAGTGTTATTTTAGTGTTCCCTTTATTTTTTTGAGCAGTGTATATATATATATAGTATACAGTATATATATATATATATATATATATATATATATATTCATAAAACCAAAAGCAATATTCTAGATTCTCTAAGATTATAAGTGAGTTGTACCTTATCTTATGTATCTTTCTACTAACTAACCCCAGTTATCTTAGTAAAAAAGTAGACATGTGCATTTCCGAAACGAAATTCAGACAATTCGGAGATTCAAATCGATTTGAATTTCCAAATTACCCTAGCAACAAAAACTAAACTAATCCGAATGCATTTGTAACAAATAAATCCAAGATTTTTCGGATTTATTCGTTACATTGGAATAGCCATGGACTAATCACAATTCAGTATAAAACAACAACTAACAACAACAACAATTCTAATACTAACAATAACAACTCTAATGCTAACAACAACAACAACAACTCTAATACTAACAACAACAACAACTCTAATACTAACAACAATTCTAAAACTAACAACAACAGCTCTAATATGCAGCCTATTGGACCACAGTTTGGGCAGCCCTGCTTTACAGCATTACAATACAGCTATTTCCCTTTCCATCTAAGTTTTTGTGACCGCTAGTGTGGTATCATAAAAGTTACATTTATAATCACAATTCAGTATAAAAATTAAATTTAGGTGAGATTTAGTGAAATAATTCTGTTTGTGTAACTTGGAACCATCCGAATCAACATAACACATACCACACTACCGAATTTACGAATCGGAATCCGAAACTAATACATCCAAATGTATTTGAATCCGAATGAATTTGAAACGAATACATTCAAATGTATCCGAAATTTGAATGGTCCGAAACAAAATTCAAAAATCGAATCGGTCCGAATCGAAACAAATTTTTACGCTGCACACATGTCTAGTAAAAAGAGACATAGAGGTCGATTTAACAAGGGCTGAATGGCCCTTCTACCCCTTGTTTCTACGCGAGCCTTCAGGCTCGCCAGAAACAGCAGTTATGAAGCAGCGGTCTAAAAGGCCCGCTGCTCTATAACTTGTCCACTGCCTCTGAGGCTGCGGTCTTCAATCCGCATGATTCTATATGATCGGGCTGATTGACACCCCCTACTAGCAGCTGAGTAGCCACGAATCTGCAGGGGGCGGCATTGCACAAGCAGTTCTGGTAAACTGCTTGTGCAATGATAAATGCAGACAGTGTATGCTGTTGACATTCAGCGATGCCTGTCGGACATGATACACTACAGCGTATCATGTCAGACATACATGATAAATCTACCCCCATAATATAAAGGTACGTATTTAGAGCACGTTTAATTTACCTTTATTTTACTCCTTACATGCAGGACTAGGGTTTCAAAAATGCTACAGTTTACCATCACTTTAAATGCAATGCCCAGCAATTCTTATGTGATTCTATTAGATTCTAATGTTTATATGTATTGTGCATAATAGGAAAAAACAATTAAGCAATGCATTTGTAGCCTATTAAACCATGCAATATGGTGGTAGCATAGAGGTAGACTATCAGCAAATTTTCAACCTTGAATATGTTCTCTATTTCAATTTTAGAATGTATAATGGTTAATTATGAAATCTTAAGTATGTAAGTTTAGCTAGTCTGAAATACAGTAGGAGAACCTAAGGGAATAAAGGATGGAGGGAAAGCACAAGAGATATCAGATAACTAACAGTCTTTCTAGTAACAACATAACTGTCTCACCAGAGACATCATAACCCTGCAGAACAATTGGTGTGATCGCATTTGGTTAGTGTTGTGATGGTAACCTGCATACGGAATGGAGAGCATTTTGTTAACTCCTTAGATATGGGTATTTATAGAGTGGTAAAAAGTGATTAAAACTAGAGGTTGTGAGATGTAGAAGGGAATTATTTTAGGGTGTGCTGATAATATAATAATATTGGATAAAGTTGTGTTCTGTATCTGATTAAATATTGTTGATGTTCATTCAAAATAATTATGTCCATTCAGCCACAGTTCCAAAGTACAACTTCTAGGAATTCTAGGAAAAGATTCTGTTTCTCTGTGTTTTAGTTTCTGCCTACAGATGACCCCAGATAGACCAATGGTGAAGTATATACAAGCCTTTTTTTACTGACCCCTGCTAGAACAATATTCACAGGAGTCAAGCACAGTATTTGCAAGCCTTTTTTTACTGACCCCTGCTAGAACAATATTCACAGAAGTCAAGCACATTGCAGATTTGTGCACATATTTGCAATTATAATTTACTGTCTGTGAACCTAATTCCTCATACAAGAATGTAGGAACCTTTAATTAACATAAAATTACAATTAAAATTGGTATCCAAACTAATGGAATGTCCCATACAATGATCAAGGAGTACTGGCCCATACAAAATCCAATTAGTAAAGTCCCATACAAAAATGTCCAAAAAGATGTGTCCAAAAAACAGTAGGTGTCCCAAAAATATAATAAGTAAAGTGTCCACAGCTGAGTGTCTAAAAATTTTCATTAATATATATTTCTATAGTCGTGGACACCATCTTTAGCAACACAACCCTCTTTTGGGGGTAGTGTAGCGCTGTATCTCGGCATTCTATTTTTCATTCACATATCGGAGTCTGGTTGGGAGACTCCGCCTCTATTAGGTATAGCTTGTATGGTATTATTGTGGCGCTGATAGACATACATTTCTAGGAACCTTTAAAACATTTTGGGAAAAGTACTTACCAGTATATGTAACATATATTTTTAGGAAAATTAAGGATGCTTTGTAAAATGCTTAAAAATGCAACTTTTCCCAATTAGAAGGCATAATATGAAATAAACTCACCATCTGTGGGTGATGTTATATTATTAATTTATCATCATTTTTACAAAGGGGAGCAGGAGAATAAAGTCTTAGTAACTGGCATGAAGACTTCTGATCCCTCACCCTGGTGGTGGGTGAAGGATATATAATTTATCATCATAAACAATCATCATTATTTTCTTAACAGCACCAAGTGTTTACCGTGTGTATAGCTCAAGTTGTCCATCAAGTAAAGGCAACAATTTCTAAAGGTGGGGAAACAACAGTAGAAAAAAGTCTTAGTAATTGGCGCTAAGACTTTAGGTCGGAAGACAACATTTTAGAGGGGTAAACCAGCAGCAACACAAAGTCTCAGTAATTGGCACTAAGACTTAGGTGTTCTTTCACCCTGGTGGTTGGTGAAGGTAGGATATCATGTGTTGGTTGGTAACACCAAAAATGTAGCTGTATCTTTTACTCAAGGTGTAGAAGGAAGGCAGAATTTTTACAGGGGAGAGAGCAGCAGGAGCTTAAAGTCTCAGTAATTGGCTCTAATACTTTATATCCCTCAACCTGGCAGTGGGTAGATACATCATTTGTCATCAACAATAATCATTATTTTCTCAACAGCACCAAAAGTTTAGCATATATAGTTTGTCAATGTCATTGTCTAATTTCTATCAAGTAAATGCAACTATTTTTAAGACTTTAGATCCCTCACACTGGCAGTGGGTGAAGGATATTATGTGGGGGTAATTACTACTTTTTGAAGTCTGAACAGCAGCACGAAGGAAATAGAGATGGAATGTGTGGCGTGTCGTGTCCCAACATTTTCCATGGCTGATGACAGGATACCCCCAGCATCAGGTGTGGGATATCATTTACTACCAAACACATACCACAACTCTATCTCATATCCTATGTCGCCACAGGTGAAAAGATTTAGAAAAATGGACTGGACATAAGCAGTATAAAACGTTGTTAATGACATTTTTTTGTGTTAATAATTAATAATGTAGTGCTAGTCCTCCTGAATTTAATCTTCCTGGAAATGTATTGCAGGGTATCCCATCTTCGGGACATTGACTTAGTTCTTTAGAGGAATTTCTGAATGCTTGAGGACTGCCTACCCAATTGTTGCCCCTTTTTCTCTGCCCAGAGGGCACATTACCCCAATGTTCTGGTCATAAGACATGTAGTGTATTGCCTTCTGCTATTCTAGGATCTGTTCCAGCATGTCAAAAGTTTAATTCCACTGTGTCAATACATCTTGATGAAGGAGGTGCTGGGGCAGACCTACCCTCTCTTGTTTCTCCTTCAGCTCAGTTCTAGGCCCCCTTCTTTTCTCAGTCTACACATCATCTCTAGGTTCATTAATTAAGTCCTGTGGGTTTCAGTATCATCTTTATGCTGATGACACCCAAATCTACCTTTCTGCACCAGACATTTCCTCCTCCCTGCTAACTCGTGTCACCAGCTGCATTGATAATATCTCATCCTGGATGGCTTCTCACTTCCTAAAGCTGAACCACTCTAAAATTGAACTCCTTCTATTTCCGTCCTCTTCCAATCTCACCATTCCCAAATTTCACTTACTGTGGACAACACTGTTATCACCTCTACCCCTTAGGCCTGCTGCCTCGGGATCACACTTGACTCAGAACTTTATTTTGTACTCCACATTAAGTCTAACTCCTGCCTCTTCCACATTAAAAATATCTCTAAAATGTGTCACTTCCTCACTCAAGACACAAATTAAGATTCTCATCCACTCCCTTATCATTTCCTGACTTGACTACTGCAATTCTGTCTTCTTTGGTCTCCTAAGCTACCACCTGTCCCCACTGCAATCCATCATGAACGCCTCTGCTCATTTTCTGTAAGCATAGTTCTACATCTGCTGCACCACTTTGCCAACAACTCCACTGGCTTCCCTTAGCCATAAGAATAAAACTCCTTGCCTTGCTCAGTCAGACTTTCCTCTAGTCTCAAAAACTTTGTGTTCCTTAAAAACAGATCTGTTCAAGGACGCATACAACTTACTTTAAGATGTCTTTAATACTTATTTTTCCCTCTCCCACAACTCTTCCCTTTGTTTTTCCTTTAGAGTGTAAGATTGAGAGCCTCTCTAACTGTAGCTCACTTTGTATAAAAGTGCATCTACAATTGATTGTGCTCAAGAACAGGGTTCTCCTCGACTTTTGCTTGTGTTTGTCAATGTAAGTGTAGTAATGTACATTGTATAGAGTGAACAACAGCTAGAAATAGTAAAATCACACTATAATTAATAATTAATCTATGAAAAAGTTAAACTATATCCAAAAAAAAACCCCTAAGAATTTGCAGACTGACTGCAAGTGTAAAGCTAAATAGTTCAGCTCAGCAATGTATTAAACTAAACTGCTTAGTTTTAATTCCCTAACCTACCTGCCTAGCACTAAACTAAATAAAATCTATTAAAGGACCAGTCAACACAGTAGATTTGCATAATCAACAAATGCAAGATAACAAGACAATGCAATAGCACTTAGTCTGAACTTCAAATGAGTAGTGGATTTTTTTTCTGACAATTTTAAAAGTTATTTATTTTTCCACTCCCCCTGTACAATGTGACAGCCATCAGCCAATCACAAATGCATACACGTACCATGTGACAGCCATCAGCCATTCACAAATGCATACACACTTATTTTTGCACATGCTCAGTAGGAGCTGGTGACTCAAAATGTTTAAATATAAAAAGACTGTGCACAATTTGTTAATAGAAGTAAATTGGAAAGTTGTTTAAAATGGCGTGCTCTATCTGAATAATAAATGTTTAATTTTGATTGAGTGTCCCTTTAACTAAGTCACTACAAGTCTCTCTCTAGTCTAACTGTTAAAGTGTTGTGTTATTTTTTTGCTTTTTTAAATCTTCTCATCTGTAGATAAAAGTTGTCATATTATCTTCCTAATATTTTTTAGTGAATAAAAAAGTGAATAAATAAACACAGACACAAAAGGGACTGGTATATTATTCTCTAAAATCATCAATCCCAAGGCAAAGCGAGCAAATATCTCTCTCCGGAAAACTCTGTAACTCTCAGTGGGGGCGCACAGTGGACCGCCAACTGCTAGCACACTGATTGCAAACAGATCGCAATAACGTAAAAATACTTCTTTTACTTCCATCCCTCCCCTTGAGAATCCTGGTTGGCTAGAAAACATCACAGGCTTCCACTGACAGGCTGAGTGAAACTGTCAATCTATTTGCCTTCTCTTTCTGGTTTTGTTTTATTGGCTAACCGAGCTGCTTGCATCATAACAGTAGGCTGTCATGAAAATGAAAATTTTGAACTAATTTTCAGTTGATCATTTTTGTTTTTTTGTTGCCAATTGTATTAGTTATTTGTATATTAATGAAAACAAAGAAAACACAATTTTTGTTGGTTTTTACATTCTTTATAAAAAAATGCACATCTCTAACAGAAATCTATATTTAAACATAAACAGAACATTTTCTTCTATGTGAGGAACATTGGAACGTAAAATATTCATAACTACCTTCGGGTTTAGTGCTTTAGGTCTAACGCAGTGTCAGGTAATAAGTGTTAGCTTTATTTCGCAGCACACTCCATTAAAGTCTATGGGGAGAATGCGGTCGCGATATCCGAAGTCCTGAAGTTAGCTCAACTGCAAACATTTACTTTCAACTTGTACATGCACTAACCTGCCCCTGTTTAAAAGTCTACTTTAAGCCCTATATGTTTAATTAACCAATGCAAATGGGGTAAATACATAGGTAAAGTCCTGCACAGGAAGAGCAAGCTTTGCAGCTCCTCAGAATAACATGGCTAGTGATCCAATCAGGAGTGGTAGTCACATGCAACCACCATTCAAGGGTAATTTGCTGCTCAGGAACTGCAATGCTTGTGGATCCTTAAAGGGCCACTATATTAAGTAAAACTAAATAACTTACAAATATACAAGACAAAGACAATGCAATAGCACACACTTTTGCACATGCTCAGTAGGAGCTGGGGCCTCAAAGTGTGGATATAAATAGAATGTGCATGTTTTGTTAATGGAAGTAAATTGTAAAGAGTTTTTTTTTTTTTAAATTGCCTGCTTTATCTGAATCATGAAATTTTCATTTAGACTTTTGTGGCCCTTTAATGAGACCCATGTAATAAATTAGTACATGCAATGTTTGCTATAGAAGGTGCCTTTTACTATGGGCTGTCTCTTCAGACACAGCAGGCAAAATAAAACTCAGGTCTGAAAGAGGTCTGGTTAGAATTGAAGTGATGTGCTGATGTCACTGCAGTTGCCAGGATCAATACACCCTCATGCTGGGACTTTAAATTACTCTGAAATCATTCAGTGCTCTACTCACACAATTTAACCTCCTTGGCTAACCTAAAATGGACCATCATCGCAATGGTTCTCTGTATCAGCCAAGGGGTTACTTGCAGTATAATATCTATGTACATGTTTCTACAACCAAGCAAAACACTAAAGGGTCAATTTATCAAATGTCGGGCGGACATGAATCCGCTGTAGCAAATCATGTCGCCCCGACATCGCTAAATGCCGACAGCATCCGCTGTCGGCATTTAACATGCACAAGCATTTTGAGTGAATGCTTGTGCAATGCTGCCCCCTGCACATTCGTGGCCAATCGGCTGCTAGTTGGGGGTGTCAATCAATCCCGATCAGACAAGTTGAGGAGCAGCAGTCTTACGACCGCTGCTTCTTAACTTAAGTTTAAGTCGAGCATTCGCTGCTTAAAAAACACTACCCCTTAGCCTAGTTTGATTTTAAAGAATAAAAAAAAAAAACACAAAAAAAAAACAGACTAGTTAATAGGACATGAAACCCACAATTTTTATTTCATGATTCAGACAGAACATTTAATTTTAAACAACTTTCCTATTTACTACTGCAATACACTACTGGGAGCTACCTAAATAAATCAGTTGAGCCAATAAAAAGAGGCATATAATTTCAGCCACCAATCAACAGCTAGCTCCCAGTAGTGCATTGTTGTTCCTAAACCTACCTAGATGTGCTTTTCAACAAAAGATATAACAAGAGAACAAGCAAATTAGATTACAGAGGTAAATTGGAAAGTTGTTTAAAATTGAATGCTCTGCTAGGGTTCCGGGGGGAGGAGCGTGTGTGCTAAGTCGCATGGTACATTGGCTCTCTGTTTCCCTGCAAACTGTTGGCGAAGAATCTTTGTGCCTAAAATCCCCTAGGCTTGGGTTGACTTGCTAAGCAGAAACCTACAATGCTACCGGAACTCCCGCAGTTGCCTTGTTACCACAATGAGCTGCGAGTTGTAGTGGCTGAAAGGACTGGCCTTCTTTTTCCCTCTTTGCCTGTATGGATCAGTGACTAACGGAGTGCCCTGCTATGCTACAATCTATTGCTTTAACTCTAACTGACTATCGACAGCTTACCTTCTCCCCCTCCCATGGGTGCTGTGTGAGGGGGACCACACTCTCCCTGCTGCACGGTATGGTTATACAGCCAACTTCGCTTTTTAAAGCGTATTTCAGTACTACCTTCCTGGTTGTGGGAGATGTGAGATGGAGGTCCTGACAGGTAACCAGTTCTGATTATTCCATCTCACCCCCTGCAGACTGGCAAATTTTACGATAACTGATCTCTATCTTCCTCCCCCCCTCCCACGGGCTGCCTGCGCGATGGTGGTGTATCTCCTCTGCTATACTACACATATTACAGCTGGCACTGCTTATTGAACCGGATCACGAATTGCTCAAGGGTAGTATAGGCTGGAGACTTTTGGATCAGCACACACAGAAGGTTCCCGATTGTTAACTGAGCCAAATATCTCACCCCACAATGCAGTCTGGCTTAAAGGGACAGTCTAGGCCAAAAAAAACTTTCATTATTCAGATAGAGCATGTAATTTTAAACAACTTTACAATTTACTTTTATCACCAATTTTGCTTTGTTTCTTTGGTATTCTTAGTTGAAAGCTTAACCTAGGAAGGTTCATATGCTAATTTCTTAGACCTTGAAGGCCACCTCTTTTCAGAATGAATTTTAACAGTTTTTCACCACTAGAGGGTGTTAGTTCATGTATTTCATATAGATAAACACTGTGCTCGTGCACGTGAAGTTATCTGGGAGCAGGTACTGATTGGGCTAAACTGCAAGTCTGTCAAAAGAACTGAAATACGGGGCAGTTTGGCAGAGGGCTTAGATACAAGGTAATCACAGAGGTTAAAAGTATATTAATATAACTGTGATGGTTATGCAAACTGGGGAATAAAGGGATTATCTATCTTTTAAAAACAATACAAATTCTGGTGTAGACTGTCCCTTTAATGGTAAACCTCCGGTTCCATGCCTCCCTCCTCAGCCTGTAAAAACTCTCTTCAAACCAGGGGCTGCTCAACTCACCTCCACGATCTTGAGGATTTCTAGATAGGAGCACATATTTCTCTCTCCACTTTGTTGCCTCCCCCCTACCGGTGCTGCGAGGGGTGGTACAGCAGTGTTGCTCTGTTGTTTGGCTCCGTCTTTTCCCCCTTACTCTCCAGAGTGAGAAAGTTAATTGGCTGATTAGTTTCCTGGACTTGACTTGTCCTGGTTATCTGTTTCAAGGCTGCTGGACTGGGTTGACCCCCTCCTCACCGGTGCTGCGTGAGGGGGGCCGCCTGCGTCTATAAACTCGGCTGTGTTGCCTCCTGGCTACAGATAGACTTACCTCTGGGGTGTCTGGCCCTGTATTTTCCTCATGGTTAAAAAATTCTGGTTTTAACAACGCTTTTTTGTCTTTTCCTTAGTGTTCTGAAAGCAAGGTATCTGATCTATTCCCACGGGTATTATGACGCTCCCTTCGTAGATTCTGGGGATTGGCTATTTTTTTTTTCAATATATTTCATATATCATACATCTCACTGTTAAATAGCTTCCCCATACTTTTATCGTTTCATGTTCGAGGGCTAAATCTTCCAGTTTCAGGCTGGAATTAAGGAGTAGTGTTAAATGGGGTAGGGGGTCTAAGGGGAAGGAGAGGGGGAAATCTATGACAATACCCCTGAATGTGTTATTGGAAATTCTACTGTTCTCTTACTCTTCCCTAATATGTAAGCTCTATAAGAAAATTGTATATTAGTAGGGTTGGTTTGGTGCTCCCTCCTTCTCATTAATTAACTTGTCATATATACTTCTCCCTGTTTTTTTTTTTTCTATAAAGCCTTTTAGAACTGGCTACTTGAATTTATTATTTCAATACTTTGTCACATTAGGGTATATACTTATAATTAGCATCAAACTATATTTACCTTCTCATAAGTACTTTATATTATCTACTGGTACCTTAGACATATTTCTCGTGCCATAATCTGCAAGTAAGATTACTATTCTTTTATATTTTCTACTCAGTTCTTTATACTGCTGACTTTATTTTTGATAGGTCTATATTACTGTCTTAAGTTTTACGTTTGATTGGTATACCACTTTTGAAGCTGGTATTCATTCATTGCACTCTTGCAAAAGATCTCGAACAGGAGTGGTACTCTTGAGAGCTCATACTGTCTCTCCGCCCCCCCATGTGACTTTTACACTAAGCACTCTTCTTTCCTCTTTTGATCAAAATTTTCTCACTCACTGTTAAGCGGCACTTTCTTTTTTCCTCACAAACCACAGATTTTCAATTTACTCACGGGTTAGAGATGGTTAATTTCCTCTCCCTATCACTCTCAGTTGATATGGATCAATAACACCATTTCTCTTTCTGAAGTAGGGGGACTAGCTTTCCCTCCTCCTCTTCCCTTTCCTTTTTTTTTTCTCTCCTCCTTCCCCCTTTTTTTCTCTCTTAGGCTCCCCCCCCACCATTCACCGTTCATCTGCTCACAAATCTTCTTCTTGTTCACTTGGCACGCGTTCACCTCATAATCACATGGATAAATTCTTACACAGTCACTCTAAAACCTTACCTTCAGTTATGGGGGCTAGACAGAGAGACCAGAAGAACAAAAACACTCTCAAGACCTCAGCAGACGCACAACCATCCACCACTAATTCTTTACCCCTGAATGAGACATTAGATATTCAATCTCTGGTTTCTAGTATTTCTGAAGCTCTAGTCCCTAAATTTGATATTCTCAAAGTCGAGATCAAACAAGACATCACACATTTATCTAGTGAAATTAAACAATTTGTTTGTAGACTTTCTAAGGCAGAACAAAGAATCTCGGATCTTGAAGATCTCACTATGAGTCGGAATATTAAGCTAGAAACCACAAACTCTACTCTTTTCAAACTTCAGAATAAACTAGAAGATCTAGAAAATCGCACAAGAAGGAACAACATCAGAATTATAGGGGTCCCAGAGGAGAAGCAATATGAGGATTTGAAAAGAAAAGAAAAAACAGGCGCACAAGGCAAGATTCAAGTGAAAGATTTATTGAAAATATAACACACGCAAGTGAAAATACACTTACTAGATAAAACAAATAACGGGCATTCAGATGTGTCTTTATAGGATTTAAAGCTCCTTTCACCACATTGGCAAAGATGGTCCGCCTCCTTACAGCTGATTACAAGTTGCTACAGACAAAAGTAATCCGAAAGTTTTGCTGTTGTCCTGCAGACATCAAATGGTATGACCACTGGCCACTGGATGGATCCGGATTACTTTTGCCTGTAGCAACTTGTAATCAGCTGTAAGGAGGCGGACCATCTTTGCAGGTGTGGTGAAAGGAGCTGTAAATCCTATAAAGACACATCTGAATGCCCGTTATTTGTTTTATCTAGTAAGTGTATTTTCACTTGCGTGTGTTATATTTTCAATAAATCTTTCACTTGAATCGTGCCTTGTGCTCCTATTTTTCTTTTCTTTTCTATGTGACAACGCTTGAGCTAAGATTGGTGGAACAAGGATGCACTACAAAGGCACAAGGATCCTAAAGGATATTGTTTTAAACCAAGTTTATTGGGTGAACTTTGAATACCAATAAGAACAACTATTTGAATTTTTTTTGCCAGAATTCAATTATTGGCAATATAATCCAAAAGGTACTGTGGTCTATATGGAAGTTTGTTAATAGACTATATAGTTAATATTTATTTTATTTTGTTTTTTTTTTATTATTGTGTGCATTCATTTTATATAAATATACGTATGTTTTTTCCCACAAGTGTGCTAGTGGGAAAAATACCTCACTTTGGGTTTTTCCATTCTCTTACATATAGAAATAATATTTTGGTCAGTACATAAGCGCATTAGATTTTCTGCATTTTATGAGGATTTGAGTAAACTGTTAAAAACTACAATACCACAGCTTCTACATATCCCAGAATCCTATCCCAAAATAGTTATAGAAAGAGTCCATAGGATAGGACCACCAGCACTGGACAAAACAAATGTGAGACCTAGGCCAATTATAGCTAAGGTTTTAAATTTTCAAGACAAAGTCACACTATTACAACATTTTCGTAAATATCAACCCATATTCCTAAGAGACTCAAAAATCCTGTTATTTCAGGATTACTCTGCAGAGACCGCTGCAAAGAGGAGGGAATTAGCCCCAATCTGCACAAAATTTATAAACCAGGGTCTCCGTGCAATTTTACTGTATCCTGCAGCCTTCTTGTACCTTATATATCAAGTTTTTATTATTGGACAAATAAAGCATTTATTTTTTAAAAACATTTTTTCTCACTCTACCGTTTTTCTCATTGTCATACAGCAGCGGAACTGGATGCTGTTGCGGCGTGCACCCCCTGTGCTCCACTCCAACATTCCTCCCATTTACTTCCGGTGGCATTTTCAGCCGGTCTGGGACCTCAGTAGTGGTTCAGCGTTTGTGGATGTGTATACAGACTACAAATTACTTACTTTGGTCTTAGCACAGAGGCTCCAATCTCTTCTTCCTTCTATTATCCATAAAGACCAAGCGGTATTCTTGTCAAAAACGTAATTCTTCTGCCAAGATAAGGGAGGTTTTTCTTTACTATAGACTACTTTAACTCTTTGGAGGATGTAGGACGAGTGGGGGGGAGGGCACCCGGGAGGGCACCCCCAACCTGGCAGTTATTTCTATAGATGCTGAAAATGCCTTTGACTCGGTGCACTATGATCATCTGCTTTTTTCCCTTTGCCAATTTGGTTTTACAGGCAATTTTCTTAAATTCATTGATAATCTCTACAGTAAGGCCTCTACGAGGATGCTCGTGAACAGTCGCATGTCTCAAGACATAGTGCTCGGAAGAGGAAACAGGCAGGGATGTCCTCTCTCTCCGCTCCTTTTTGACATCATCCATAGAACCCCTTGCTATTTTAATTAGACAACAACTTGAAGGAATCAGGATAGGTAAGAAGGAACTGAACATCACATTATATGCAGATGATATCCTCATATACATGTCAAATACCTCTATAAATATCCCAAATCTTCTCTTGATAATAGAACAATTTGGATCTTTCTCTGGATATAGGGTTAAGCATCAGAACTCCTATGGATTAAGCAGACTAAAGATTCACCTCCAAAATTGCCTTTTATTATAGTCCGAGAATCATTCAGGTATCTTGGTATTATTATATCATCTAATCTTGACACCTGGTACACCCTGAATATTTCCCCAATTTTTAACAAAATTAAAGAAACTCTTAAAAAATGGCAGAATCTTCCTCTCTTCTTTCTGGATGTATAGCTCTTTACAAAATGATTCTTCTTCACAAACTTCTTTATAGTCTTTAGAATACCCCTTTGATTTTGAAGGGGAAAGATGTTGCTTTTGTAAATTCTGTGCTGAGATCTTTTACCTAGCAAAATAAAAAACCTAGAATCTCACTCTCCAAACTTTCTCTTCCCAGGAAATATGGAGGAGTTGCCCTCCCTGAACTTAGGTCCTATAATCTGGCTTTCCTTGTGTTTTATAATGATAGAGTGGATAGTCTCTAGGGACTATGTCACAGACAACAATTTGGAAAACAATATAATGTATCCTTTTTCTCCGTTGGCATTAATCCACTGTAATTGTAGTTTATTTCCACCTGAATTGAAAAAACTCAGGTCTATATATAATCCTATACAAGCATGGAAGAGGATCTGTGATTCCCTGGATATAGATCATAGGATTTCTAGGTATATGCCCTTGTGGGGTAATCCTCAGTTTCAAGCAGGGTTGCAGTCAACAATTTTCTTAAAATGGAATTCTCTAGGTCTCTCCAATGTTTTCCAGCCACTAGACTTTGAGAGAAAATGTATTAAATCATTTAGCATCCTCATGGGAGAATTTAACCTCTCACATAAAAGCTTTTTTGCATATCTGCAAGCGAGACATTTTGCGCTTAAATTATCAAGTGACTATGGCTGGAATTGGACGATGGGCAGTATTAAGAATTGTCTTGTCTTGGCCAAAAATGGTCATATGTCAATTTCTCCCTCTTATCAAACTTTGACCTCGGTTAGAGGTCCTATTAATCTTGAAAAGATTTTGTCTAAATGGGTCCTGATGACAGGGCACTTTTCAATTCAAGAAACTATCCGAGTAACCCTCTTTTCTACCTGGAGGGAATCTCATGTTAAACTCCTTTATATGTCATATTTCACTCCGGATAAAGGTCTTAAGTGTGGGAATACTAATTTTAATACTTGCCCTAAATGTTCGCTGTCATCGGCTGATCTTCTGCACATGTTATGGAAATGTCCAAAAAATTAGAAACTTTTGGTTTAAACTTCAATACTGGCTTAATAAAATATTGGGCGTCTCCCTTCTTACTCTGACAACGATAAAGATAGTCTTTCTCTGGTCTGATACACTGAACCAGCTATCCAATAACAAAATAGTTAACATGGCTATTTTAGCTGCTAGATATTAAATCTTTAAAAAATGGCCATCCCCTTACCTTTTCCTCTACTTTTTTTCCTCCCTTCCCTCCCTTCCCCTCTCAACCCCCCCCCCCCTTTTTTTTTTTTTTTGTAATTCTTTTTTTTATGAAGGTTATGGTTGTGTAAAACATTATCCAATACCGGAAACCTTCTTCTCTTTTCTTTTGTTTAAATGGAACCTGATTTACTTTAAATCCTAAGGCCTAGATTTAGAGTTCGGCGGTAGCCGTCAAAACCAGCGTTAGAGGCTCCTAACGCAGGTTTTTTACGCACTCCGGTATTTAGAGTTTATTTACCGCGACTCAAAATACACCTAACGCTCAACTTTCTACCGCCACCTCAGACCCAGTAGTAAACATATACCGCACAAAAAAACATCCACGAATCACAAAACAAATATTACACAAAGTACACTTACACTCATACAAACACAACACTATCTTTATTTTTCGTATTTTTTATTTTTTCTTTAAAATACAAAGGATTAAAGTTGCGAGATCTCGGGTGTTTGAAAAAAATCCACACAAATCCATTTTCCCATTGACTTACATGGACATACGGGAAAAGACCCTCATATACCTACATCTAACGAATAACATTATCACAAACATACACTCATCGATGCATACAAACAATATACACCACATTACATACACAAAATATTTATTTATTACAAAAAGAACACGATTTAGTTACTTTTTCACACAAGCTCATGACGTCACTCACTTTACGAGGAAAACCAGTCTTAGAAAAAAAAAAATAGAAATCTTTGGAGCCTCCATTGACTTCTATTGGGAAGACGTGCTCGTGCACGCGAAACCCTCATTTCCCTAACGCACGCAAATAGCGTAGACTGAAAAACTCCAAATACCAGCGCTAGAAAATACATGATTTCATGCGTTAGACCCAGCTATGATAAATAGATCAAGAAATGACTATTTCCCTATGGTGGACTTATGTTTTTTAATATTAAATATTCACCACACCATAAATATTTTTAACACTTTTAGATTACATCAACTACAAATCCCCATCACTAGTAACACATTATTATTTCAATAAAATTACATTTACAATTAAAATAAAATTCAATACACATTTCTGGATTCACAAACACTACACAATGGGAAACATCTCTCATTTACCTTTATTATTGCATTTCTGTTATTCAACTCATATGCTTGCAGCAACTGCATATCTACATAGGCTTAACACATGATCACTCATGGATGCACATACATTACTTTTAACATTCAATCATACATGTGCATTCAAATGATGGGGGAAAAACACATTACATTCTCTCGAGGAATCACAAAACACAACATATGGATTTTACTGTACTTTTAACATCATGATTCCATCACAATAAACCATTAGGAATTACGTACAACAAGAACATCATTACACCAGATTACAGATGTCACTTTATGGGAAGGAACAACAATGCCAGACCGCTATATAGAAGTCAGCATATGTGGGACACAATCACAATATATACGTACATGTACATAACACGCATCACCCATCACGCAACCACAAAGCACACATTTAGATTTTATTCAGCACACAATAACAATGTAGCACAATACAACAACACAATGAGGATTTCACAACTACATAGGCAGGTTAATAATATCATGACGTCATTAGAAGATTCAACCATACACATCACAGATTCACCACTGTACCGCCCCTTTAGGAACTTTAACACTCAATACTACAATACAACATATACGTAAAACACACTTTTGAACAGCATTATTATGGAGATTTCAATGGGACAATTAAGAAATATTGTCAGATCGCACATCAATTATATATATAATACTACAGATGACAGCCGGAAGTTATTCAGTATTCGTGCAATTTTTATGGGACGCATACAATATCGTCAGATCGAAAATCACTTATATATACAATACTACAGATGACAGCCGGAAGTTATTCAGTATTAGTGCGATTTGAAAGGGACGCATACAATATTGACATCTCGGCAATCACTTATATATACAATACTACAGATGACAGCCGGAAGTTATTCAGTATTAGTGCGATTTGAAAGGGACGCATACAATATTGACATCTCGGCAATCACTTATATATACAATACTACAGATGACAGCCGGGAAGTTCTTCAGTATTATTGCGATTTTACAGGGACGCATACAATATTGACATCTCGGCAATCACTTATATATACAATACTACAGATGGCAGACGGGAAGTTATTCAGTATTAGTGCGATTTGAAAGGGACGCATACAATATTGACAGCTCGGCAATCACTTATATATACAATACTACAGATGGCAGACGGGAAGTTCGGAATTATTATTGCGATTTGAAAGGGACGCGTACAATATTGACAGCTCGGCAATCACTTATATATACAATACTACAGATGGCAGACGGGAAGTTCGGAATTATTATTGCGATTTTAATGGGACGCATACAATATTGACATCTCGGCAATCACTTATATATACAATACTACAGATGGCAGACGGGAAGTTCGGAATTATTATTGCGATTTTAATGGGACGCATACAATATTGACATCTCGGCAATCACTTATATACACAATACTACAGATGGCAGACGGGAAGTTCTGAATTCTTATTGCGATTTTAATGGGACGCATACAATATTGACATCTCGGCAATCACTTATATATACAATACTACAGATGGCAGACGGGAAGTTCGGAATTATTATTGCGATTTTAAAGGGACGCATACAATATTGACTGCTCGGCAATCACTTATATATACAATACTACAGATGGCAGACGGGAAGTTCGGAATTATTATTGCGATTTTAAAGGGACGCGTACAATATTGACAGCTCGGCAATCACTTATATATACAATACTACAGCTGGCAGCTGTTACTTTATCGTTTACAAACAATATTGCAGCAACATTGATCGATCACATTCGATGCACATTATACACAACTATGCACTTTCATTCATGTTAGCCTGGACGTGTGCTTGTTACTATAAGATCGCGTTTAGGAAATATTGATTACGCATATGATCAAACATTACAAACATGCACTGTATGTGTGATATTTGACACTTTCACATTGAGAATCATTGTTTGAAACTAACATTTCAGCAAACAACAAATAAACGCCCACTGTGAAAGCATTCGCGCCGCTCACATACAAACAAGTGAATACAATAGCAATCATTACAAACTCACTACCATTGGACTAATTGTACTATAAATCCCCCAAACAACATGGCCAATGCATCACTTGTGATCCACATCAGATCAAGTGCTTACCTTGTTACGCTGTTTTGAAAGATGGATGACGATGACATGGTAGACGCTGCTGGTGGTGCTATTGGCGAACTAGCTGTTGGTCGAATCAGGCAGCCTCGGCGGCTCAGACCGAGACGAAGGGGTCATCTGGTTCGAGGTCCTCGTGTCTACAGGGTGAGACCCACCTTGGAAAACATGAGTGACTTTGAGGTTTTTGATAAGTATCGGCTCGATCGCGAACAGCTCATTGGCCTTTACGATCTTCTTAAACCTCATTTGGAGCCACGTATACAAATAAGGACTGCTGTTCCCCCCATGAGTAAGATGCTAAGCTGTCTATACGTCCTGGCCTCCGGGAGTTTTCAATCAGGAGAACTGTACATGCATGGCCTGGCTCAAGGTACATTCTCTGTGGTGTTTGATAACTTTCTGGACGCCATGGTACGTATCAGTAAGCAATACATAGGATTCCCACAGAATGATGGTGATTGGAGGCGCCTGAAGCGGGAATTCTTTGATATTGCTCAATTGCCCAATGTCTTGGGAGCCATTGATTGTACCCACATTGCGCTGCGTGCTCCAATTGATGACTTGCCCTTCAGAAATCGCAAACATTTTCATAGCCTCAACGTGCAGTATGTTTGTGACGCACGGATGAGGATTATGCATGTGTATGCGAATTTTGGAGGTGCTTGTCATGATGCCCGCATCCTCTCTCTGTCGTCCTGTGGAGACAGTTTGAGGAAAGACAAATGCCCCCTGGTTATCTCGTTGGTGAGTATTTGTGCACAACATGGTTAATTATTTTGACAATTGCCCCTGTATTTTTTAACTGTTAGCGTCATGTTCAGCTATAGGATTAAATTTAACCATTTGTTATTTACCGACGCTAATGTCTATTTTTATTGAAATGCAGATATGTAGCATGTCTTACCTTAAGTGTTCAGATAGAGAATGCAATGTAAACATGTAGTTAGCATTTTACACAAGGTTTGTTTTAGGAGAAATACGCATATGTAGCATGTCTTAGATGAAATGGCAAGATATTATCTCATGCAATTTAACCCTGTCATTGTCTTTTTCTGCTAATGTCTAGTTTTATTGAAATGCAGATATGTAGCATGTCTTACCTTAAGTGTTCAGATAGAGAATGCAATGTAAACATGTAGTTAGCATTTTACACAAGGTTTGGTTTAGGAGAAATACGCATATGTAGCATGTCTTAGATGAAATGGCAAGATATTATCTCATGCAATTTAACCCTGTCATCGTCTTTTTCTGCTAATGTCTAGTTTTATTGAAATGCAGATATGTAGCATGTCTTACCTTAAGTGTTCATATAGAGAATGCTATGTAAACATGTAGTTAGCATTTTACACAAGGTTTGGTTTAGGAGAAATACGCATATGTAGCATGTCTTAGATGAAATGGCAAGATATTATCTCATGCAATTTAACCCTGTCATTGTCTTTTTCTGCTAATGTCTAGTTTTATTGAAATGCAGATATGTAGCATGTCTTACCTTAAGTGTTCATATAGAGAATGCAATGTAAACATGTAGTTAGCATTTTACACAAGGTTTGGTTTAGGAGAAATACGCATATGTAGCATGTCTTAGATGAAATGGCAAGATATTATCTCATGCAATTTAACCCTGTCATTGTCTTTTTCTGCTAATGTCTAGTTTTATTGAAATGCAGATATGTAGCATGTCTTACCTTAAGTGTTCAGATAGAGAATGCAATGTAAACATGTAGTTAGCATTTTACACAAGGTTTGGTTTAGGAGAAATACGCATATGTAGCATGTCTTAGATGAAATAGCAAGATATTATCTCATGCAATTTAACCCTGTCATTGTCTATTTCTGCTAATGTCTAGTTTTATTGAAATGCAGATATGTAGCATGTCTTACCTTAAGTGTTCAGATAGAGAATGCAATGTAAACATGTAGTTAGCATTTTACACAAGGTTTGGTTTAGGAGAAATACGCATATGTAGCATGTCTTAGATGAAATGGCTAGATACAGATTTATATATAAATTTATTTATTTTTTTTTATGTTTCTGACAACTTTTAATATGGATTATGGTTTTTAAAAAATATATTTATACAACAATATACTAGTTTAAGTATTCTGTTTGAATTATGTTCTGTTCTAAATTTATAGGTGATTCTGGGTACATGAGCCGGCCTTGGCTCATTACCCCCTTGCGTAGCCCAACTGATGTGTCTGAGGAGCGCTACAATAGGGCTCATAAGAGAACCAGGGCGGTGGTTGAAAGGATGTTCGGGCTCCTGAAGATGAGATTCAGGTGCCTGGACCGTTCTGGAGGAGCACTCCAGTACAACCCAAAGAAGGTGGCTAAGATCGTTGTAGCCTGTAGCGTCCTGCATAATATTGCACAGCGGGCTGGGATGCTGCAGGCCGTCCCGGTGGACAGAGACCTCCTCAGAGATGAGGAGGATGATCCTGTTCTAGAGGGGGAATTCCAGGACGAGGGACTTGATGTCAGAGCAGACGTCATCAACCGCCACTTTAGACGGTAAATAATAGAAGTTACACTGGAGTATTTTCAATAGATGTGAACTCTAGGGAAATGACAAGTAGAGAATTGTGCAAACATGTTAGTATTGATCAAATGTTATAATAATATTTATTTCTCATAATATAGGTGATGCTCTGGGCATTGGGTCCTATAGCGAGTCTTTGCCACCTGGTTTTTATAGAGGACATCAGATGGTAAGTAGAAATGTATGGACTGTTGCTGGCATGATTTGTACACAAATACATAATATGGCATACATTTTTAAAAATATAACTTTGTTTACACATTACTTATGTACATAATCAGAAAGGGATACTCTAGAATGACTATGGTTCAATGTCACACAGAGGTTTGTTCTGCTCAATATGACTCATCTTCACACTTGATAGAAAATAACACAGGTTCATACACAGGCTTAGTAAGCTAGTGATAGATATTTATTATGAAATGGGGGGTGGGAGAGGGGTACAGAACTGATTCACACACTTGTATGAAATCTTTATATATAATTTCTTACATTAGGGAGATGACTTAATATAAAGACTGAAAGGGAACAATTTGAAGCCTGACAGTGAAGATTTCCAAGACTGACAGTGGGGAAAAAGCCAAGATTGAAATTGAAGTATACCAATGGGATCATGTCTGGCATATTTAAATTCTGCTGACCTTGAAAACCATACAAAGACATGTTCACATGGTAAGTGCAAACTATTTGATAGAATAAGGCTGTGGAGACATCCTATTGGAGACACTTAGATGATTTTCTATTTTGTAGATGGTATTTCCCAGTCCTCTATTTAATGAACTGATGAATAAGACACCTATTGAAGATCAACTGTTTACCCCTGAATTGACATTCAAAGACCATGCATTGTCCAGGTTGGTGTACCAATGCATGCTAGTGAAGACTGTAGAATATTAGTAGCTTACATACATTAGTCATATTTAGTTCTTAATTAGATATTTAGGGATCACAATCAGACACTTAGATGATTTTCCTTTTTAGATGGTATTTCCCAGTCCTCTATTTAATGAACTGATGAATAAGACACCTATTGAAGATCAACTGTTTACCCCTGAATTGACATTCAAAGACCATGCATTGTCCAGGTTGGTGTACCAATGCATGCTAGTGAAGACTGTAGAATATTAGTAGCTTACATACATTAGTCATATTTAGTTCTTAATTAGATATTTAGGGATCACAATCAGACACTTAGATGATTTTACTTTTTTAGATGGTATTTCCCAGTCCTCTATTTAATGAACTGATGAATAAGACACCTATTGAAGATCAACTGTTTACCCCTGAATTGACTTTCAAAGACCATGCATTGTCCAGGTTGGTGTACCAATGCATGCTAGTGAAGACTGTAGAATATTAGTAGCTTACATACATTAGTCATATTTAGTTCTTAATTAGATATTTAGGGATCACAATCAGAAAAAAGGAATACATATTATAGTTGATATAGAGGTATTTGAATGGACATGAAATATTACATTTATGTTCAGCATACATATATTGTTTACATGTGATATACATTATTATGTATAAATTTAATTTTTGAAATTTAAATATTATTTTTAATCAACAATATAATGGTGTATGTATTTCATTAATTTAAAATGAATGTAATGATTATCTTTAAAAAATGTTGATCAAAGTTAGAGCATAGACACCATATGATTTTAAATGTATTTTATGAATATTTTACAACGTGTGTATTAACTTTGTTCCATTTTTATTATTTGTCATTTCAGATTGGCATCTGATGACTTCATGGAATATTTAATTATTTTCTATTAAATATATTTTTTTTTTTTAGCAGATTCTAATATATATCAATATAATCTGTAAATAAATAAAACTTGGACTCCCATGACTGGTAGTTGGCTATTTGACAAGCACATGCATAAGAGAAAATAATGCATTAATAGTAGAAAATAAAATTCCTCAGAGAATATTAAAAGATATCTTTTAACATTAATTGGGGAGTCATATTCTTCAATGCTTTTATATTGAAAAAGTATATATTAAAAATATTTAGGATATGTATTAATATTATGATTGTTTTAACATTTAATAAGGTGAAGTGGTTCAATTACATGAAAGTGACAGTGTTGTTGAATGTAAAAAGAATTGTATAAGATCATGTATCTTCCTTAGGTATCTCAAAACATTATTAGAAAATATTTTACAATTATTACATTTATAAATGGTAGGTCATTTAACTTTATAATTTTTAATAATTAGTTATTGGATGCCAGGTTAATCTATGTAATTTTCTAGTGGAGTCATTTAACTATACTTAGTAATATTATGTATTTATTACAATCTTACCTCTTGGGTTAGACATCAAATATCTATATAGAATGTAATTTCCCCTTTAGTTTATTTTGTCAATGTTAAATCAAAATACAATATGTTTGGGTCCTTAAAGGGGTCATTCAAAATGTATATTTTGTATACATTGTTACAAATATCATACAAGAATTTAAACATATTTAGAATGTACTATAGAATTACATTCAGTCTTTAAATATACTTGTTAAAATAAAAATAAATGCACATATCTTAGTCAATGATATAAGGCATCTATATGCAAACAACAATCAGCATCAAAATAGCCTATGTAGAGATGTATTTAATCCACGAATATATATAATTACAATATAATGATTGAATAACAAAACATATTAAGTTGGTCAAATATAAGATTATGATACAAAATGCATACATAACATATAGCTTAATGTCCCTCTACGCTGAAGGCTAAAAAAGACCTCATTTAATAAATATATTTCAGTCAGTGTGTAAAACAATCTAGAAGTTAATCTAAATTTGCTTTACTCATATGTTAGACTCATTTAGCAAAAGGAAGGTGCCTAGGTTTATGATATATTAAGCATTATTGTGAAATGTTTATTTAAAGGGACATGAACTCAAAATATACTTAAAGGTAGCCATTTAAAAAAACAATGATTTATACATTCTGAATGAGTATTCTATTTTAATCAACTTTAAAACTTGTCTCATATTATGAATGCTCATTGTGATGTTGCTATCATTACTTTAGAAATAAGGCAGTAAATAGCTAATTTATTTGCTTCAGTACTCTGGACAGAACTTGATTGTTTGGAATAATTGATGCAACAATCGTCAAGGACAACCCAGGTTTTTATTAAACAATTGTCTGTAATATAAAATATCATTATTGATTTTCAAAGAAACATAACAAGATAACTTAACATTTGATAATCGTATTAAATAATAAAGTTGATTAACATTTCATGCTCAATCACCAATGGTAAATTTGTTTGGACAGTGTCCCTTTAAGAGCTTGAAATAGTGTATTTACTTCTCTTCCTATCTTGACATACTTTGCTTGAAAAGCATATCGAGATAGGCTCAGTAGATGAAGATTGGTGGATGCACAGAGATGCCTTATGTGATTGGCTCAACCATGTGCATTTAAATTTCTTATGTTGAGGATATATAAATACTAAGATAAAATGATTTACATTTTAAAGTCTAAACAATCTTCTATCTCTACAGATCATTTGATACAATTGTTTGTTTGTAATGTCTCTTTAAAACTAAAGACGCCATTGCACAATAACATATATGAGCACTTCAGAGAAATACAAGCTCGAGGTTTATTTGCGAATAACAAAGCTGTAGTTTAACATTTATAAACAGATTATCAAAGTTACTGACATTCTTCCCGGAATTTTAACATTAATAAATATTGCGTGGGAAACGCATCTTCAAACACCAGATTAGCATATTTAAACATTAGTGTAATGTCACGCAATAGCACACAATCAATGTGCATTATAAATACATTTAATAGAGCAATGTCAATACTTCACAATAAATTTATTTAAAGAACAATAAAGACATACAATATTAAATGTGTATTTGTATTAAAGAAACAGACCGTTATTAAACCGAGAAATGTCTACAACATTAATAATGTGACAGGATTAGATTTTAAAGAGTATTTAATCATTAATATTTCACGGATCACGGATATTAAATATGCGTCACACATATCCGCATGACAGGCCCATGAGTTACAAATAAGTCTACATGAAAAATGAAGTTACAGCACCACCATGAGGTATGTGTAAGGAAGTTACTAAGATATGAAACATTAAGGAACGGCCAATCAGAGTTCATCACACAAACACAACTTGAGTCAGGATGGTCTCACAGACATTATAACAATATTTCAAACTTTTATCCAATCAGATGTACAGATAAATTGTCCCATGGTGCATCTCATGTTTACTTCACCATATAAAAGTCCATTACACGTTGCCATCTTTGTCAGTTCTCTAATGCCTGCAGGCGTACTAGATATATTTTTATATATATATATATATTTGAGAAGACAACCCAGCAGGCATGTCAGTTCCCAGGTTCACCAAGGAGGAGAGCGCTGCACTGGTCCACGCCGTCAAGGACTTTTATCCCCAGCTGTTTGGGAACAAGAGGAGCTCGACAGATGCGCCTGTTAAGAAGGCCCTCTGGGAGTCTATCACCAATGCGGTTAGATTGGTGTGTGACGTCCAGAGGACCCAGGATCAGATCATGAGGAGATTCGGAGATATGAGGTTGCGTTTATCGAAAAAAGTCAACCTCATAAGGGACTGGGTACAAGCCCGTAAAAGAGGGGGCCAAAGAAAGGCCCCGCGGAAACTGTACCTACTCCCTTATGAGGTGACTTTATGCGAGCTCCTCATTCTCCCGGGGTCCCCAAAGATTTAGATCCTCGCCATCCCTCGGCCTCCTCTTCTTCCCTCCCAGCTGCGGGATCTGAAAGTCCTGACGCGGGGGACAGGGCAGATGCCTTCTCCGTCCGGTTGGCCTGGGAGGACCCGATAGAGAATCTGAACCAGGTAAATTATCCAACTTCATATAATATTTATAATGTTAAAAATCAAAATGTGTATTTAGGTCAGATACTAAAACCTATACAGATCTCACAACATACACTACATATGATGTTTAGATATCTGATTTTACATTAGTGATACATGAAATTGGAATGATGTTTCTTGCGCTCTACAGAATATGCGTCACAGAGCGGAAATGTAATTTCGCATCCACGTTAACATGGGTTTGCGGAAAGTGGCATTGCTTTATACATGTTGTTCAAATGACGGATGCGTAATTCCCGCTTGGAATCATTGCGCAATGATCGCGAAAATGGCATTTCTCATCCACGTTAACATGGGTTTGCGGAAAGTGGCATTGCTTTATACATGTTGTTAAAATTAAATTGAAAATCTTAGATTACGTGAAGAATACAGTATTCTTATTTTAAATATTATATCTAATAAAAAAACGAATAATACTAATAAATTATAACATATGGCCATCAATTGATGATTATGTAATTAACAAGCATATATTCTTAAATGATACAG
Organism: Bombina bombina; assembly: GCF_027579735.1. Taxonomy (NCBI): domain Eukaryota; kingdom Metazoa; phylum Chordata; class Amphibia; order Anura; family Bombinatoridae; genus Bombina; species Bombina bombina. The sequence goes on from NC_069505.1 coordinate 123,250,454, forward strand.
TAAACAACACAAATGATTGAAATAAGAGTCCCAGGATATATTTATCATTCCATTTAAATTGCGGAAACTATTAACTCATGGGACTACCAAAGGATTAATATTTTTCTATTTGATTTGTTATTAATGTAAATATTTTAAACATGGCATGATTAGTATTAATGATATGCAATCCTCATTTAATATATTACAGATATGGATGTGGCTCTGCTGGATCCTCAAGCCAGGGCTTGTCACAGTATGGTTATGTCTCATTTTAATTGACATTTGTCTTAGAAACATGGAGAATGAACATTACATACTAATACACAATTGTTCAATATTTATATGTAATGTCTTTTTAATAGATGAAAAGTATATAATTATTCGGATATACTTTAAATAACATATTTGATTTTAATTGCATGCTCAATACCATTTCATTACATCAACATATGGAGTAGATAATTCATTAACAAACAACAACATTGTGGAATCTATTTATTTTAGATTAAAGGGATACTGAACTACAATTATTAATATTGTCTTTCACATACAGTATGCAATATTAATAAACATAAAATATAATACTATCATCATATGTGACATATTCTATTGCTAAATGTATTTAAAATAAAGAAAGTACGTTTTAGTGCATCTAAATATTTGTTGACCAACCTGGGTTTATATTGATGATTGGTGGGATACCTTCAACAAACAATATTTATTGAATCCAATATTCCTTATCTGCCTTTAAGATTAATATCGAACAACATTCGAATTTTAATAGGAGTCAATGTTAAATCATTTTTACCAGTTTGAACATAGAAATCAATTATTTAAATTAATCATGTCAGTGTCCCTTTAAGACAAAATAGATTCATTCATCATTACATTATTTTTATTAAAAACTATTGATATATAATCTAATTATCTGTTGGAGTTACTTATATATATCTGCATACTCTAACAGCACCATGATTACATATTTGTAATAATAATGTTTGTTATGTATTGTGATAAATATGTGTTGTGTCCCTAAACAAGATTACTGTACATTGAAAAAATGGGTCGATGTGACAATGTTTGTTTAGATTTGTCAACAGATGCTCCTCAATATGTGGTTTGTGTGTGTATTCTTGTAACTTCTTAAGGACATATGACGGAATTAATTCCGTCATAAAACAATTGAGCTAAGTGAAAGCTGTGTCCTTAAAGGGTTAAGAACATTGATCATGGGTATATTTAGATATGCAATAGCAGCATCTGAGAGAATTTGATGTCTAATGTAGTCTGACATTAAACATATGTTGAATACAGATATGTTTACAGATTCCCCTTGATTCAATCAAGCATTTTCTGGTGTAATGACTGCTCTATTCTTCACATTTAAAGTTGATTAATGTTAAAATTCTAGACCAGATGTGATTTTGTGATATCCAAAATGGTGTTTAATAATATATATCTATATCATTCATAGAGAGAGTTGGTTGTGGGGAGCCCACAGGAATCCCAGCAGAGACATAGAGCCGCCTTTGCGGTCTCCTGGTAAGTCCATTGACTCATTTATATGTAATTGAAGTGTATTGCTAATCAATATTATGATCATGATTCCGATGAAGCATTAACATTATAAAAAAATCATAGAATTTATCTTCTGATTATATATTTATTTTTTTATATTGAGCGATTAATAATTTCTACTTTATTATTCTACACATTTGTTATTCATAAGATGTCTAACATATGTTTTTTTTCAATTTTTTTTTTTTTTAACAACAGTCATCAAGTGATCACACCACATGAGAAATCTTAAATGTTCTATGTACTATGCTTTTATGAATTAAACATTAAGACAAACAATACATTAATATTCTGATTCTATTGACCAATAACAAATCTATTGTCATTTGTATGCTCCATCAAAATGATGGTAAATCATAACTTTGTGTGTGTATATCTTTAATGCAACATTGATGTGCGTATTTGAGCAACAGTACATATGTTATAATATCTGATCTTAAGGTGTACACAACATGTTATGTTTTACAGAGATTGATGTCACATGTGGGATGGAGGAGGAAGAGGCTGCCTTGGAGTCTGATGGTATGTGAAATATATCTATCATGTTTCCAACATGTTTCTTTTTTTTTAATCATTTTAATTGAAGACATTCAAAGTCTACGCTTTTTCCCTTTAAAAAAGGAATTTATTTGTCTGTTCAAATACACTACTGCTCCCCTTTCTATATCAGGCAGCATGAAAATCTGCTTGTATATATTTTTTTAAGAATATATAATTCATGCCATCATTATGTCACATGCATATTCCATGCCAAAACACAATAATAAGTTTCACATTGTACAGACAGTCATTGAGATTCATCTGAGTGCCTATATAGATACCATATCCTCATTTCAGAATAGTTTTACAGATTCAAACACACTGTCGAGGTATATTGAAAACATAATCAATTTAAATGCGTTGATTTGATGTCAGGATGTATGAGATGTTAATATATTTCTTTTACATTTTCAGATGGATCCACCACTTCTGGTCATCTGGATTCCGCCCCTGCCCAGTCACAGAACCCCTCCCCGTGCACACACCCCTGACCATGGCCACACCTCTGCACACACCCAGAGCCCTTCCCCATCACCCAAACCCTATGACCATGCCCCGACCACTGCCAGCCCTTCCCTTATTTCATATCCTGTCCCTCCAAAAAACGCACATACACCCCCCCCTTCACCGCTCTCCCCGTATTCTGGCCCGTACAGCTGCCCAGACCCAAACTCCCCACTCCCCAGCTGTACGGCCTACCCTGGAGCCAGCAGCTCACCACTCCCCAAGCCATTCCCATCCCTCCCCAAGCCAATCCCATCCCTCCCCAAGCCAATCCCCACCCCCCCCCCCAGTTTAAACCTTCATTGTCCTGGGTGTCAGATTGTCCTTCCCAGGCACAGCTGTAAGTATCATTCTAAATACACTTTATAAGATACTTAAAGGTACAGTGAAGTTAAATTGGTTAAATTGTGATTCAAATCCAGCATGCAATGTTAAGCCCAATGTATAATAGAATACTCTTATGAATTATTCGTCATTCTCTTGATATATTTATTGAAAACAACTTATTCCTATAATTAGTTTAAACAATAAAATAAATGTGGCCATCATTTCTTTATTGTTGGATGAATGTATCCATCAACCAGCATGCACAAACAAGGTTCATCAACAAATATTGGCTTCCATAAAAACCAACATTCTTGCATTCAAAATATAGCTTGACAATTAAAACATATAATGAATATGTGTAATTTCTAAAGATTTGACAATGTCATGCTCTATCTGAATCAGTCCATTAAATATTTAGGTTCAGTGTCCCTTTAATTGGATATCACTACATATACCAAACACCACTACTTGGATCCAAAATTTTATGTCCAAATGTGGATACATTATCTCTTGTCTAACCCAGTGGGAATGTAATTTCTTCTGGTTGCTATGTTTACACAGCTTGTCCTCAATGCCAAAATGTTTAAGGATAGGTGTGCCTACCACAGTCTAAATTGAATTTTTAATTGCTGATGTAAGTACAATGTAAATCCTTTTAACAAGATTTGATACACTCAAGCTGTATAAGTGGATCATCTAAAACAAATTAAAGGGTTCAACCATGTTTGAGTAACATGAGCCTTTAATGATTTCTGTCTGTCTGAATAACCTAATTCATGTGTAAAGAATATATGAAAAATAATTGATGTAAATAATTATTTGTCTTTATGATGACAATGTATGTATTAAAATCTTTTATTCTGTTGTGTAATTATCCTTAATATTAATTTTTATTTTATTTTAGGCTGTGACTCAGCATGGCTCATGCTAGAAGGGATAGCAAGAGTAGAGCAGGCCGTGTTGAGGAACGCAGCTGTCCTGAGAGGGATGAACGACACCATGCAGGCCCAAGCTCCGGGTTCAGGACTTGACTCTGCGTGAAATTATGCAATTACGTTCAAGGCCTGAATCTGGAGCTGGACATGCACAGGACAATGAAGAGGATGACCAGTAAGTGGAGGATCTGGATATGCTCCATGGTGGCAGATAATAATCCTCCGTCCACATGTTGAATTTGTATTTATATTGTTGCATTTGGCCTTTTTATCAGTTTTTTGTTGTGCCTGTTGCACTCTTTTACCTTGTCATGTGTCTCCAATGAGGCTATGCTGGCCCTTGGCAACCTCTCCTTCATGGACTGTGATGCACTGTGTTACCTTGTCATGTGTCTCCAATGGGGCTATGCTGGCCCTTGGCAACTCTCTTCATGGACTGTGATGCACTGTGTTACCTTGTCATGTGTCTCCAATGAGGCTATGCTGGCCCTTGGCAACTCTCTTCATGGACTGTGATGCACTGTGTTACCTTGTCATGTGTCTCCAATGAGGCTATGCTGGCCCCTTGGCAAACTCTCTTCATGGGACTGTGATGCACTGTGTTACCTTGCCATGTGTCTCCAATGAGGCTATGCTGGCCCTTGGCAACTCTCTTCATGGACTGTGATGCACTGTGTTACCTTGTCATGTGTCTCCAATGGGGCTATGCTGGCCCTTGGCAACTCTCTTCATGGACTGTGATGCACTGTGTTACCTTGTCATGTGTCTCCAATGAGGCTATGCTGGCCCTTGGCAACTCTCTTCATGGACTGTGATGCACTGTGTTACCTTGTCATGTGTCTCCAATGAGGCTATGCTGGCCCTTGGCAACTCTCTTCATGGACTGTGATGCACTGTGTTACCCTTGTCATATGGCTCATATATTCCTTATTTTTACAAGATTATTTATAAACGTTGTGTATGTTTTCTTACATACTAATAAAATACATTTTATTTCACAAATCTTTGTCCCTCATTCTTCCTGTTATTTTTTGCAAGCTCTAGTTTATGTTGTTTATCCTTAAAGGGACCTAACAAATCTATTTGTTATAATGAAATCATATATGTAAGACAATAGTAAATGACTTTAAGATTAACATCTCCAATGTAATCTTATTATTTGTGTTTATATTATTTTCTCTTAGCTCTATCATTGCCTGATTATGATTAGCAGAGTAATTTCTTTATATATGTATATATATTTTTGTATTTGTGTATATATGTATATTTAAATGTTCATATCCATGTGTGTATTTATAAACTCTGCATGAATTGATGCACCTTTACCAAATGATCTGAGTATTGATACAATGATATAATCCCTGTAAAGTGTTCATTTTATTTAAATAGTATTGACTATGTGTATGCTCTTTTTAAAAACAAAATAATGTCCCTTTAAGTGATGTTGATCACTATTGTAAATGAATGTATTTCCATTTGTAAAGCGTTTTTGTCCTTTTTACAAGAACAAGGACATATAATTTTATTAATAAACAATCTTATTGTAATGTTGACAGCACCTGTATTTCATTTTCAAATCTATATTATTGTCAAAGTGTAACCAAATCAATCTCTGTGTGTAATACAAATAATGTAGATGATGAATATTAGTTAACTAATATGTTAACAAAATACATCTCCTCCCATATATGGCTATAGGTAGGCTGACCATAATTAAACTTGAATAAATGACACGTTTAATCAATACATGTATAACTATTGTTATTCAACAACAATCCAAACATATCTTAAAACATCAATGGCATATGTATTTCTCATGTGTATCTTTTAAATGTTAAAGATATACACCATAGCTATAGTTCAAGGGACAGTCAAGTCCGAAAAGATGATTCATGATTTGGTGACATTCCTAGATAGCAATCTACACACATACTAGTTCCTAAAATATAAATACGTTTCTTAACTGATATGCCAAGATGTCACTGAGTCCTTGTATTGTCTGCGGTTTTTCAGCGATCTCGGATGCGCCATGTTGCTTAAGACGTCACCTGCCAGGCTGTCCAATGATTCCTTGTATTGACTGACGTTCTTACGTGATCAGGAATATGCCTTTTATTGGATTGCGTTTTGACGCGATCAAGGATGCGCCTTTTTTTTTTGGGGCGTTCTTACGTGATCAATAATGTGCCTTTCATTGGATGGCGTTCTTACGTGATCAAGGAAGCGCCATGTTAAGACGGCACATGTAAAGTTAAAAAAACGTGTGATTGGATTGCGTAGTCCCCGCAATATTTGTGCACGTTAAAAACGTTTGTGACTGCATGCAATTTTAAAAAGCTTGCGAATATGTATTATTTGCATCATGTTACATTGTTGACCCGTAGCTGATAAAGACCAACACATTCTCTTTTGCTGGATGTCTGGTTGAATCAACGAACGAAAGCAAAATGTTTTCATGCATAGGATATTTCTAGGCAAGTGCAAATCTCTACAGTCCATGTTTAATATGTTTGTCAACAATGTTCCTTTTTCTTAAAAATTAATGTTGTGTTTAATGTTGAACATATCTAATTAATAAATATGCGCTATTGTGTTTGAATAAAGTAATCAATATGCATTTATCATATGCTAAATATATGATGCCGACTTCTTCTAAATGTAATTTCGTTGTATATTTTATGAAAGGTTCATTAGACACTCACATTATAAATAAAAATATTTGATTTTGTCTCTAGTTAGATAGTCCATTGTTTAACCAATAGGTTTATTTTGTCTTGTGTTGTAAGAAAATGTAAGTAATTTTCTTACTCCTCGCAAAGCCAATGAGTTTCATGTGAGTACCATCTCCAGCTTTGTCCAGTTTGTGTAAAGGTTCTTTTCATATGTTAATGATGGGGTATTGTGTTTTACGGTTGTAATGGTGGTTCATCTATATTTAAAATATAGCTAACCCTATTTTATTTGCAAGTGTTTGAAGCTTTTTAATATTGCTATCAGTATATGTTAATCTTGTTGTTTGTAGTAGTGTCTATTACATACAGTTATGTAAAAAATATAGGATACTGTCCCTTGAATGCAAATGTTGTTTTTTTGTATCATGTATGAGATCCACATAGTTTAATCTTCAAATATATTTTTGTTAGCATATTTCACCCCCCCACTCCTAAAAGGACTTTAAACCATATTCATTGTTAAAATAAAAATAGTTACAATAAAATATTAACACAATAATGTCTCTTAAAGAAAATAGACTTTATTTAACACGTCAATATAAATGTGATTTTCAAATTTTTTTTTTGACAAAGTACATGTAGATATAGCAACAAGCTTAAAATATGTGTTAGCATATGTAATGTTGTTAAAGGGACAGTTTTGAAAAAAATTTTTTTAACATTATTCGAAAAGTCAATTCTGTAATAACAAGGATATCAAATGTTTCTCAACAATTGAACATTTGTCTGGGTTTATTTAAATTTGCTATCTAAACCTATGAGGTTGGTGTGCTCATTTCTTAAATCTTGATAGAGTGCTTGTAATCATTATACAATTTGAGCACTAGAGGGCATTTGGATAGCATTTGTATATGTAAAACCTTGTGCTCATACAGCATATTATTGACCATGTATTGATCATTGATATCTAAAATGTTGTTATGTCAGAACAACAAATAAGTGGTCATTTTTCATAGTCATAGATACAAGGGTAAGCACATAAGTCACACATGTATTTCTCCATGTTTTGTTGTTTCAAACTTTATAATGCGTAATACAGTGTTTTCTTTGTAATCAATAATTTTCTGACTGTCCCCTTTAAGCTGTGTTATTGGCATTCAAACAGTAATATGCCATCATGGATAATTGTTATGGTAATTTAGTTAGCGATTCGGGAAACAGTTTGGACATCACATCACAGAAAACCAATCAATATCATGAACAAGGATAGGTATGTGATGATGTGGTTTTCACACACTTATAACCCACACTCTGCAAAGAATCTTCCTCCATGGACCCGGTCCCCATAGAAGTCGATTATATACAGAGTGTGGTCCACAAGTGTATGAAAACCACATCATCACATACCTATCCATTACCCAAAAAAAAAAATTTAAGATGGAAAAAAATACTTACTTCCTCTTCCTTCCCCTCTTCCCACGGGGCTGAGGCTCTGGGAGAGGCAACTGCCGACTCCGAAGAGTCCTCCTTGGAGCTGTTGTGGGAGGAGTGGAAGGAAGAGTACTGGGACGACCAAGGTGAGGAGTAGATGGCTGAGGAGGAGGAGAAGATGGATGAGGAGGAGAAGATGGCTGAGGAGGAGGAGGAGTAGATGGCTGAGGAGGAGGAGGAGTAGATGGCTGAGGAGGAGGATGAGATGGGCCGGCAGGAGGAGATGGCCCAGCAGCAAGAGGCCCAGCAACAAGAGGCCCAGCAACAGGAGGTAGACCAGCATGCGCCCCTCCCGGAAAAAAATGTGAAACATTTTCCTGATGAAGATTGAACATTCTTGTTTGTCCTTCTTGTATTGTATTCAGTATACCTGATTATTTCATTTTGGCCTTGAATTATTTGATTCTGCCCATCAAGTATTCTGCGTCGTCCTTCTATGTTTTCTATCCGGGAGGTACGCATCTGGTCTATGTACTCCAGTAGAACCCGCACCTCCGCTATTTCTTCTTGTTGTGCCTGTTGAACCCGTGCACGGCGGGGTGCCCGTGCACGGCGGAGTGCGGGTCTTGAGGGACCTCGGGTTCCGCGGGTTCAGCGGGATCCTCCTGTGCTTCCGGGGCCTCTTGATCATCTCCCGTGCGCTGTTCGTCACGGGGGGCCTCTTCCCTCCGAAGTGGGAATTCCTCACCACCACTCTCATCCCGGGGAGATGCAGGAGGCTGTGCTGCCTCGTCCCCAGACTCTGTATATTAAAAAAAAAAGAAAAAAAGAAATGTATATATTAGCATATTTGCAAATAAAGGTTTAAATGACTTAGCTTACGATACAATTACAAATGCAGAATCATTAATCCACTTTGAAATCTAACAAACAATCAATTCTATTTCCGCTTTTTCTAACAGTGTTTGTGATATCTGGTCAATGTGAATGTTTTTGCGTTTGTTTTCAGTCTGTTTAAATGCACACCTAACCTATAGCCTAGACTACTGATGTAACCGCTAAGTAATAGAATGCGTGTAAACAGCGTAATAGCATTAATCTGATCCTTAACACATGAAACCCAATGTTTTAATCTTTCATGATTTATAAGCATACATTTAGTATCAACTTTCGAATGTACTTTTGTTATCTAATTAGCTTCATTCTCTGGATATTCTTTGCTGAAAAGGCATATCTAAATATGTTTATAAGATTCTGATTGTTAGCTGAATATAGCTGCCTCCTGTGATTGTTTCACCGTGTGCATGGCTATTTCTTCATTAAAATATATCTCAAGAATGAATCAAATTATGTAATATAAGTACATTTGAATGTTTTGTCAAATTGTATTCGCTACCTCAATCATGAAAGTAAATGTTTGCGTATAGTGTCCATTGAAATACATTCGTATGTGAAATTATTGTTCAATGAGCTTACCGTCAGATGAGAGTGGCAGGTTCCCGGTATCGATTCCTCCGATACCGACTACTTCCACCTCGGAGATGCTGGGACGCAACATTTCCTCCCATCTGCAGTACTCCATTTCAAGGGCAGGGCCGCCACCCGGTCCCTGCGGCATGTCGGGCCTCCAGGCTTAACTTTTTTTTAAGTTCAAGTTTACAGTCCCGGTACCGATGTTTGATGGAATCCATATCCCGGTTCCGGCCACCCACTGCATTGACTGCATTCCGAATCTCGTTCCAGAGCCTCCTCCTGTCAGTCGGGGTAGTCTTCTGGTGCTGCAGCATCCTATACCTGGCCATATAGGCCTCTACGAGGGCCTCCTTCTCCTCCATCGTAAACCTCGCCTCCCTAGTCGCCTTGGCCTTCCCCTGTGACGATGCCCTCTGTTTCCCGGACTGTGAAGCCCTACTCTGACCGCCACTGGGCCCAGCCACTTGGTCATCTTGAACCAAGTGGCTGGGTCCACCCACCGCTTCCACCCCCGCTTCCTGCCCCCCTTCCTGCCCCCCTTCCTGCCCCCCTTCCTGCCCTGTTCCTCTCCCCCTCCCTCTACTCCCCCCCTCTACCTGTCCCCTGCCTGGCCTCCATCTCCTCCCTAAACTAAACCCCAAATAATCAAAAAAAAGTGAGTGTGATGAAATGAAAGGGGGTCAAAATAAAGAACTAAAAAGACAAAAAAGGTGCTTAAAGTGTGAGGGATGTAAAAAAAAAAAGAGGGTAAGGAGTATTTAAATAAACGAAAAGAATAAGACTAAAAGGAGGATATGTAAACTAAATGTAACTAGGGGATGGGTATGGGATGGGTATGGGGTATGGGATAAGAGTAAATGGGATGAAAGGGAATGGGGCTACAAGGAATGGGGTATGGAGTGTAGTATGAGGGGGTAGGGGGTATGGAGTGTATGTAGTGTTATTGATAAGTGTATGTATGTATTGAATGTGTTTGCGTGTAAATGTGTTAAGTGTACAGATAAATCACTCGCTCGCTAACTAACACTACTTCTAATTCTCAATAACAAACACTCCCACTAACGCTCACTAACTACCACTAACTGACGCTCACACTAACAACTATCACTAATAACTCCCACTAACTCACTCACGCTCCCACTACAGACTCTCTCCCACTCCCGCTAACTCCCACTAACTCACTCACTCTCTCACGCTAACACTACCAACTGACTATCTCACGCTAACACTACCAACTGACTATCTCACGCTAACACTACCAACTGACTCTCTCACACTAACACTAACTCACTCTCAAAAATTCGCAAAATCTCTATTCTTAAATCTCCAAAGACCCACCAGCAACACAGTCAAAGAAGCCCTGCTTGTGTGGTGCTTATATACCCTGTGTAAATGTTTAATGATGTCCCAATTTCCATTGTAATTAGTGTTCAGGTGTGCTTTATTAGCAATTAATATTATTGCAATGTGTATTAGGTGTGTTAATTTGCGCATGCTCATTTTGAGTTGGTATTTGTGGAATGTGTAGAATGCGATGATGTCATAGTGGTCGTTTTCTCTAACATTGTCCAATAGTATTCTTTTTAAATGTGAATTTGCGATGGTGTGTTCTTCGTGAAGTGTTGTATATGTATGTTTTTCATAATATATAATGATATTGAATGCGATTTTTTTTTTTAGTGTATGTATATATTTTTTAATCCTTGTTGTTATTGTGCGATTTTCCGCATCTTAAAGTATATGCGTATTCCCCGTATAAATAGTATTAAAACTTCCCCCGCTTGTGAATGTGTAATGCTTGTGTGCTTTGTTGATTGATTGATGTTGTGACATTTGCGGCGTGTTATTGTTGTGCATGATGTGGTATGCGTCATATGACCGAGCTGTGCGTATTCTCGCGAGATCGAGTGTTAGGTAAAAAAAGCTATTTTTTGCCTTTCCCATTGATCTCTATGGGAGACTGTCTAACGCGGGCAGGATTACGCGTGTGACATACACGCGTTAGGAGCATCGTTAGATGGTCTTATATTAACTCTAAATACCGGAGTCAAACAATGACGTGCGTTAGACATAAAACACGCGTGGCGTTAACAGCCCATCTACTGCCGAACTCTAAATCTAGCCGTATGTCATTTAATCTGAATGTAGACCTACGTGTATAACTGGGTTGTAATCTTTTTTCTTATATTCTGTTCTTGCCATATACAGTTAACTTGGCTGTTTTTTTCTCCTGTTTTCTTTTTCCTTCTGTAATATATGGAATTGGATCTTAAATAAAAGATTAAAAAAAAAATGACATGCTCTGTTTGAATCATGGAAGTTTTTTTTGGACTTAACTGTCCCTTTAAAAATTAAATTATCAGGATTCAGATAGAACGAAAGAACCAGCGAGACCTCCAAGCGTTGATAATAAAACTTGACTTTATTGGAGAAAAACATAAAATTGCATAAAAGGCTGCAATTTCGTATCTAGAAGAGGTTGCTCCTTAGGGAATATATTATCCCCTAGTCTGTTACGGAAGTCTCCAACAAGGGTTAATAGTTGGCTGGAAGTCAAGGGTCACTATAAGTGTCATTTCAGTAATTGTATAGCATGTGGCTACACACTAGTTACGAAACATTTTCAATCATATGTTACACAAAAGGTGTTCGACCTAGACTCCTATACTAACTGCCGCTCAACTTTTGTAATATATCTGGTTGGGTGCACCCAATGTAAGAGACAATATGTAGGGTGCACCACCAGAGAGGGCAGAAGTAGGATCAGGGAACACCTGAATAACATAGAGAATGGTAATGATTGTTCAGATTTAGCCAGACACTTTATCTTTGTTCATGATAAAGTGGTTACTACTCTGAAATGGCAAGTGATTGATCATATCAAAACTCCACTACGTGGAGGAGATCGATTGGGCAAACTATTGTTCAAAGAAGCCTTTTGGATCTTTAAGTTACAAACTAGAAGACCAAAGGGCTTCAATATTGATGGTGATGTCATCAATTTCTGGAACCGATAAGGTTAACTTTGGCTCTAACCAGCTTATAGTTTAGTACCTTCCTACTATAATTCAATACTTTGAGAGTCTATACTAAGAGGAGATTATAGTACCTTAAACCAATAAAGTGAAGGTTGGGGACTGTCATTAATATTGATTGGGATTAAAATAATAAACATGAGTAGCCCAACATTTAGGATCCGTGAGCATTGTTATATCACATACTAACTGTATGTTGATTACGGCTTAGAGATTGGAGGATTGATATCTCCTTTTGTGTTTTAAATAGGTTAAACTAATCACTGATAGGATTATGGAAATATCTCTTTATATTTCAAGGTAGCACATTTAGCAAAGATATTGATGTTATATCAGTCAGTAAAACTACTATAACAATATCTACATTAACTGCCTATTTAGGCATTTTATATAAGTTTTCCCACTGCTTAGTAATCTAATATATTAAGAACTCTTTAATATTAAGAGATCAACTCTTATTTATATTTACATTTTATACTAAATGGTGAATTTTTGATTATATAATATTTCTAAATTTGCTACTAATTTTTCTTATAATTTCCATTAATAATTGAAACGTTCCAGCTTACATCCAAAATTAATAGAGAATATGTGACTTTATATTTTAGCTGAGTCACAAGTGTATAAATCCATATATTGTATAAAACATGCTATGTGAGGATTTGCTATGTCCCTTTAAATAGGCATCTACGGGGTTTCTGGTACCTGGGGGCTCAGGTGTATTTAAGAGGCACGATTATGCTAACTCTTCAGTCCATGAATAAGGCAGAGGGCTGCCGAAACGCGTAGGACGTATTTCTACACCCCTGATGCAAGGGCAAAATGCTTTTTATGCAATTTTATGTTTTTCTCCAATAAAGTCAAGTTTTATTATCAACGCTTGGAGGTCTCGCTGGTTCTTTCGTACTAAGACTGTTTACATACCATTTCCCAGCTGAGCCTTGGCGTGCAACGGAACAGCAACAGTCAGAGTGGCGCTACGGGATCACGCAGAGAGAGGAGGAGTTCAGTATCACAGCAACGTGTGCTGCAAATTGGCAGCTGGAAACACACAGACGCTCACCCGGTACAACACTGGTAGAGGTTAGTATAAGGAGGCCGGCGGAGATAGACCCTTGGATATAGCCACTACGCTTCTAAGGTGATTGGATAGACTCTCCGCAACCGCATAGTGGGGCCATATTTTCCGCACAACCTTGAGACTGCCAGAAGGATACCGGGTGAGTTACCATTATTACCTTTACCTATATTCCTCTACGCTACATATCGCCACAGCCTGGAGCTGCAGAGGGGGACTTTTTTGTATAGGATTCAGATAGAGCCCACTATATTAAACAACTTTCCAATTCTATTCGATAATCTAAATATACACACTTTTTTTAATGTATACTTCCTAATGCAGCAACTCCTGCGTTTTGTGATTAGCTGATGGCTATCACATGATGCAGCAGGAAGGAAAATTTACATTTGTGAAATTCAAACTGTGATTTTGCATTGTGTTTTTAATTTTGCATTTATTGATTATGAAGTTCTACTGTACTTAGCTGCTCATTAATTTTGAAATATAATGAGAGAGTAATATTTGTGATATAGCCAAATAAAAAGAACACACTGATAAAACATACCTTGTTAAAAATACATATTATGTTTTTGGAAAATATATTTGAATTTC